>NW_027187323.1:3587061-3675034 GCF_028583685.1 Petaurus breviceps papuanus
CCCCCCACTTTTGAGTCCCTTCCCTGGAGCTGTGGAGGATGACACAAAGGGTAATAAAGGGGGGGAGTGGAGGAGGAGAAGGAGGAGGAGGAAGAGGAGGAGGAAGAGAAGAGCAGGAGAGGAGGAGGAGGAGAGCTGGGGGAAGTGGCTGCTCCTGGGTGTAGTGAGATGTCTCCAGCCAGGGCCAAGCAACAGCAGCAGCAGGAGCAGCAATAGCAGCAGCAGCTTTAGCAGCAGCAGCAGCTTTAGCAGCAGCAGCAGCAGCTTTAGCAGCAGCTTTAGCAGCAGAGAAGGGGCTGTGTTGCTAAGAGGCTTTTGGTCTCTTTCTCTCCTCCTCTCACGGCCAAAGAGAGGGGGGTGGAGGGGGTTGAGGAGAGAGAGGAGGGGGGCAGGAGTGTTAAGGGGGGGTTAGAAGAAGAAGAAGAAACTCTCCTTCTCTCTCAGGCTCAATTCCCCTCTCTGAGCTCAGGGGTGGAGGGTGGGGGAAGGAACTCAATCGCCTCCCCCCCTTCGCAATTCAAGGTTGAAGTGGGGTAAAATTAGTGTCCTGTCCCTTTAAAAATAGAAATAAAAGGTGCCCCCCCTTAGCCTCTGCCTCTCTCTTCATCATCAGCTGCTGCTGCTGCTGGGGTCTCTCTGGTTTGGGGGGGAGGGGGGTTCTGTTAGAAGAGATGGGAGGTTCTCACTGCGCATGTCCCTCCCTGACGGGAGGCTGGTTGGTCGAGGGCAGGAGGAGGGGGAGGGGAGGAAATGAGATGGTTACCCAGAAGGCACTTCGGCTCCCGCGACCCGGAAGGTGTTGGAGGAAAGGATGGGGGTGAGGGATAACGGGGGATGGAGGAGGGGATAGGGGGGGAGACGAAGAGGAAGAGGAGGAGGAGGAGGAGGAGAAGGAGGAGGAGGAAGTTGAATTCCTCAGCTTCCCCCTCCCACCTCCAGGAGGGCTGATGAGCGGAAGTGGGCGGGGAAGGAGTAGAGGGGTCACGTGTGATGAGAGAAAGGGGCGGGCAGTGGACTGGGAGGCCCTGGCGCGGAGCGGAGCATGCTGGGATCGATCGCGCGCTGCCCGTGGCAGAAGCTAAGGCTTAATCCTTCAGGCTGAGTAGCAGCCGGCGCTGCCGCCGCCTCAGGACTCGCTGTCTTTGCTCTCCGGTAAGAACCGAGGCAACCTGCGTATTCAGTTAGTCTAGGCCGAAGCAGGTTGCGATGGAGGGAGGGGAGCGAGACAGGCGCAGATTTCACCTCCCCTCCGGTGTTGGGAGACCAGAGGAAGGAAAAGCGAGGAGGGGAATGAGACAAGCAGGGAGGCTCGCTAGGCCGGACGGACCCAGGCGGGAGCAGCCAGCCCCCCGCTCTCACCGCAGAGGCCCCCCCGCTGGCTGTGTGATGTGGAGGCTGCCAAGGTTGCGGGCGGACTGGGGCTGGTGATGGTGGAGGAGCAATGCTTTGAGAGGGAGATGATGGCTGCAGGTGAAGGTCCCAAGGCAGGCGGTATGATGGACCCCAGGGTCCATCCTGAGACAGGGGTGGGGGTGGGGAGGTGGAATGAGAGGGTGCAATTGTGTTGGAAAGAATGGCTAGGAAACCTGAAGCAGACGTGTGCATTTTTTCCTGAGGTGCAGTTCTCCAAGTATTTATTCTCTGCGCCATTCTCTTGTTACCCTTGGTCGCCCCCACCCTCTCCATCTGGTCCCCGTTGGGGGAGGGGGCCGGCGCGGACGCCTAGCGGCTCCCCTGGCCTGCTGTTCTTCCCTTCCGAAGCCATGGGTGAGGTTGTGTAGCAGCTGTAATGACGGTGAATAACTGGCATTTAGATAGCATTTCAAGGAGAATTGGATGCTCTCGACATCGTTTAAAATTTAAGGAAATAGAATATTCGTGTTGAGAATAGCAAAAAAAAAAAAATGGGGGAGGGAGATTTGTTCCTGGTGATTGGTTCGATTTCTTTGTATCTTAACCTATATTGGTTAACCTACCCAAATGAAATGCTGAAAATTTCGGCAGGGAGGGAGGAAGAAGGTTACTATTAAGTACTTGTTTTAAAGGTCACTTTTAAATCTGAGTGCTAGATGCTAATGGGGTTGTTTAAGTAGGGGATTTTACATAAATAAAGCTTTTTTTTGCAAAACTGCTTAGTGCTACTTTTTTCTCCATTTCTAAAAATTATCTGATGGAGATGTTTAAGACCAATCTTTAAAAGGTTAACATCAGTGTCCCAGGAGTGATTTCTCCTAAACAAAAAATGTAACATGAATTTTTTCTTATGAAGCAACATCTTTTACAGTGTATTACAGGTACCATTTAGGAGTCCATCTGTTGTTACAGAAACTACTTATTTACAAAGTTTGATTTCTCCTATTTTTTAACGCACCGAAAACTTAATTCATTAATATTCAAAGTTTACCCCTTTGTGGAAGGATACAGACTGAGTTATAAAAAAGTTTATTTGATTTTAAATGGCCATCATGTTATGAGATTGATGTCTGAAGCAAAGAAACTATAGGTAGAGAACTAGAAAATATTCATTTCAATGAGATGTTTAAACAGCAAAGAGTTTTACTGGGGAAAACGGTGGAATCCTTTTACTTGAAGAATTCTTTTGCTTGAAGATATTTGAAAAGACACCTTTGGAAATAGATGCATACTCAAAGTGAATAAATTTTATTAAGAGGATGCTTATTTTTCAAATGTTCTACTTGTATACCCTATTTGGAAAGGGAAAACTTGTAAAACTGGTGTCCAGATCTTACTATGTAAAATACACATACACCCCTACCCTATTCAGTAAATATTAAGGACTACCTATCAGCTCTAGAGTAAAATATAAAATCCTCTGGTAGTTTAAGTAAGCCCTTTATAAACTTGCTCTTATTCCCAAACTCTGTGGTCCATTGACACTGACCTTCTTGCTGTACCTCCCACAGGTATTCTGTTTCCCTGATTCTGAGCATTTTTGAAGGCTGTCCTCTATATTTGGAATTGTCTCCTTTTTCATCCCAGTCCCTTGTCTCAATTCAGATCTCAACTCAAATCTCACCTTCCCAATTGAAACCCTTCCTGATAGCTCTCTAATGCTCGTGCTTTTCCCCTGGTTGGTTATCTCTAAATTGCCCTGTAATTTTATTTGTACACAGATAGTGGCTAGTGCCCACCCCTCCCACCCTACTCCTGCCATATACTGAACACTGAGAACAAAGACTAGGTTGTTTTGTTTTTTATTCATTTCTTTGTATTTCTAGTGCTTATTACCACATTGCATGGTTCATAGTAATGTTGCGTTTTAAACCCAGGGCTAGGTTTTTTAAAGTTAAAAAAAAAAACTGTTGAAGTGGGGGCTGTGCCCATGATGTGTTGTAGTGGAACAGTCTCAAAGAATTCAGTCAGACCACCTCTAATCCAAGTATAGGCATTTATTGAGATTGCTGCCTTGGGCTAAATTCCAAGAGGAACCAGCACCTTTAGAGAAAGCAAAATGGATTTTTATAGGGTAAAGATGCAACTATGTAACAGAAATTTACATAGAGGAATATCATTAATATCAAAAAGGCAAGAGGAGTTTGTTAACGGTTTAGGTAATGGAGGAGGGGTCCCATCTATGGTTCTGTTGGTTAAACTTTCTGGTCATTCTGCCCTCCAACATACTAGCCATTGTGGTTCTGTCTGGTTAAGACAGATAGGTATTGTGGTCCTATCTTAGCCTACCTGGATGATATGATTGTGATTGAATACAAGAACACACCTGTTTCTGTGGGAATGGGTCTGGGGACAGTGACCAGGTAGAAGCAGTAGCTAGGTTCCCATTCACTGTGGATGGTGGAATGGCAACCTGGAAAGGATAAAAAATTAGGATAAGGCAGAGAAAGGAAGGAAAGTTTTATTTAGCAGTTACCATATGGGTTTTGAAGTCCAAAAAGTCAGTGCTGGGACCAGGAGGAGAATGAAGGCATGTTGTGGGCTTTTCCACAAAATGAAACTTCCAGGAGGAAGTCACCAATGGGAGGAGGTTGATGAGATTGACAGGGATGGTTCTTTAGAAGGAGTCCAGAGGCCCTGATGCAACTTCCAAGGTGTGCCATTGGTAGAGAAGGCATGATTATAAAGTCCAGAAGAAAATGCAGCCTTAGATCCAAAATAGCTTGCTGAGTAACAACATCACAACATTGATTCATATTGATTAGATAAGAATATTGGACAAAGTTAATAAGTGAAGGAAATGTTGATGGCCATGAAGCATTTTTTTCCCTTGTTTTACTGTTTAGTTCCTTTGTAAAAAAAAACAGCAGCTCTCATTCTTATATTTTCTAGCAGAGTCAGCCCTTTACTTATAAAGGGATATTGTGTTATTCTTTATGGTATTTGGCAGAGCAGAGACATTCATTTTTAGTTCAGCCATTCGCTCTTGTCTAGGTTTATGAAACAATCATTGGATTGCAAAATAATGGCTCTCTAATACCAGTTATCTTATTGTTGGTATTTTGATGTGGATGGTGGAACAAAACAGTCTTGGAAGAATCAAATTGTTCTCTTCACTTCCCAGGATCTTAATTTCCTTGTCTGTAAAATGAAGGGATTTGACAAGTTGACCATCACCTCTAAATATATATTTGAAACCTAGAATCTAGATGTCAACATGGGGTCGAGACCCACAGTTTAAGAAGTACTGAAGGGGTTGTGAATAGGAAGAGTTCAAGAAGCCCTGACCTAGATGACTGGAAAAGGAGATGAGTTGTTCATACCTGGAGAATAAGAAACAGTGAGTAAATATTGCTAGGTAATATATTGCTGCCCTGATATTTTAAAAGAATTTGAGTAAGTGCACCAGCCCACTGGATGGCTCTTCAATTTAGGACTCTTGAAAAAGATGGACAAAAATCAGTGTGAGGTACATAGGGACTGTGATCTGCGTCTGTAGAATGAAGTATGTTGTTGAAATCAGGATTCCATCAAATTAATTATACTGTCAAGTAGGAAAGTAGCTAGATTTAGAAGGGGCTTGAGAGATCATCTAGTTCAACTTTCTGTCCTACCAACCCATCTCACAGATGAAGAAACCAAGCAATCAACAAGTATTAAAGTGTCCACTGTGTTCAGGACATTGTTCTAGATCCTGGGGATAAAAATACAATAGATGAAATAATACTTTATCCAAAGATCTAAGACTCAGAGAAGTTAAGTCATTTGTGCCAGGTCATCATACTGCCAATAAGTAGCAGAGCCAAGATTTTGACCCAGATTTCCTGATTCAGACAAGATAGTCCATCACTTAGCTCTAGGTGGTCTCTCTAGTGTTCCCTTATTCCTGTAATGTCCTTCCTATCTCTCTCCTCTTTTCCAAATATTGATTTCCTTCAGGTCCCAACTAAAATCTCCACTTTTAAGTTTTCCTCAAACCTTCTTAATTCCAATACTTTCCCTCTGTTAATTATTTCCTATTTATCCTATGTGTAACTTGCTTTGTATATATTTATTTGTTTGCGTGTTGTTTACACCTTTAGACTGTAAGGTCCTTGAAGTCAGGAACTGTTTTTTGCCTCTTTTTGTATCCCCAGTGCTTAGCACAGTGCTTGGCATATGGTAGACACTTGATGACAGTCTGGTATTCCACAGAATGTTGTATTCCAGTTGAATGTGAGCTCCTCTAAGGCAAGGACTATTCTTCATTTTCTTTTTTTTTTTTTTTATGGGCAATCGGGGTTAAGTAACTTGCTCAAGGTCACAAGGCCAGTCATTTCTGGGTGTGGTGCTAAGTGTTGGAGCCCAGATTCGATCCCCAGGTCTTCCTGACACTGGAGCCGGTGCTCTTACTCACTGTGCTACCTGGCCACACCTATTCTTCATTTTCTGTTTGTATCTGTAGCACCTTGGACAGTTCCTTGCACATAGGTGTTTTATAAGTGTTGTTTGTAATTCATTAATATTATATAATTACAAGTGGCTTATTATATAACACTTTTTAAGTGGCTCATGGAGTACTTTATAGTTTGCAAAGAATTTTACATATATTATCTCATTTATTCGTCACAGGCCAGTATGTTTGGTACTACAAATATTCCTGTTTTATAGGTGAGCTTCAGAGCCAAAATTCAGGAAACTTTTACTTAGATTCACAGGGTAGATTTGCTGCAGAGTGAAATGTGCTCATGTATCCATGAGTATCATCTTAAGTATCCAATAGATACAAACTCTCTCTGAAAGGACTAAGGGTTTTTTTTTTATTTTTAAATAGTAATTACTCATTAATTTCTCTATACTATGATATCACCCTATGGGGTATGTAATCCACCATTTGGATAAAGTCTGGGAAGACTGTTTGCATCCCTAGATGATAAAGCCAATCATGAGCTTTATCTGTAACCCAACCACACCTACCCTGATGTTGGAACACTCTCCCATTGCTGAGCAAGCACCTATTCTGAGCCAGGTTATTTGGCCCCTTGGGCCATTTAGGATTCAAACTAATAACAACCTCTACAGTTGTGCAACTTCCTTTTGAAAAATTCTACAACCACCCAAATAATGGCTACAGCAGGCTCTGTGCTCCATGGTAATGACCAGTTTTTTTGCCAGTACAATAAGAGCTATATCAATGTGCCTATCACACAGTGGCCATTTTTCCTTTTTGTCCTCTAAGTTGGAACTACAGAAGTGGCTTTAATTTTCATTTCTCTAATAGTAACTTAGACCCTTTTTTTTAATGATTATTCGTAGTTTGAATTTCTTCCTTTGAAAATTGCTTGTTCACATCCATTGGCCATTTATCTATTGAGGAATGATTCTTGTTCTTATTTTTAATCAGATCCTCCCTTAACTTTCCCTTCTATTTTCGTGGCATTGGTTTTGTTTATTAAAAGTTTATTAAAAACTTTTTAATTTTATGTTGACAAAATTGTCTGTTTTCTTTTATATGATCCTCTCTGTCTCTTGTTTACTCTTCCCCGTCCATAAATCTGAAAGGAAATTTTCTTCTTGCTCTAATCTGTTTATAATATGAACAGTATTCTTTAGAGCTTGTCTTTTTATATTGTGTGAGGTATTAGCTTAAACTGAATTTGCAGGGTACTGCAGTTCTTTCAGTTGCCCAAGTTCTCACACTCTGATAGTCTTCATCTTCTCACTTTGTCTCACTTTATAATCTACATATCTAATCAATTGCCAGACCCTGTCAGTTCTGTCTCAATATCTCTTATATCTATTCCCTTCTCTCATCACACAGCCATCACCAGTTCAGGCCCTCTGGATTTTTTGCCTGGGCTATTGCATTAGCCTCCTTATTGCTGTCCTTTCCTCAAGTCTTTCCACTCCAATTAGTCTTTGAAAAGCAACTAGAACTTTCAAAAGCAACTTTCCCTAGAGTGTCTATCTAACTGTGTCAGACCCATGCTCAGTAAACTCCAGTGGTTCCCTAGGTTCTATAGCCATATCTACTGATCTGGCAGTTTATCTAGGATCAAATAGTATTTCATCTTTATCTCATTCTTTTAAATTACTATTTTTGTGAACTTCATAATGTACACAATTATTAATACAGTAATATGCATATAGAGACTAGAGATAAATCCTTAGACCATTTATGTCATTGGTATCAGGAACTACCTGATAAGGAAGCTTCCTTTTAGCCATTCAGGTCTATACCTTCCTTGCTACTTGTAGCTTCAGAGGGTTACTTAGAGCAGAAGTATCAAATTCAGCAGCTTGAACCAAATTAAAATGTAACTGGGAAATCTTTAACAAAAGAATAGATATTACATTTTAAACATTAATGCAGTATGTGGCTCACAGATTTCCTGGTTTAGTGGTCTCTGTTTCTTTTTGATACCACTGCCCTAGATCACTGAGGGGGTTGGGGGAGTGGGTCGGGTAGAGTTTAAGTGTCTTTATAGAACCATGAAACTACCATGTCAGGGAAAGGACTTGAGCCCAGTTCTCTATCTGCTATTCCTCACATCCTCACTATATGTATAAAGATAAAATCATATATACATGGGTTTTTTTTTAAGGTAGTGGTGCTTTGTTTCCCCCGAAAAATGTTTACCCAATCAAAAAAAAAATTGGAATCTATTACTCCAGGAAATAGAGGTGTGTGATTTTTTTTGAAAGGCAGGGATGAGAGAGGGCATTTTGACTTATGTGGCTTCTCCAAGGTGTCACACGCCTAGTAGTTGTCTTGACACTGGATTTGAACTCAGGTCCTCCTGACTCCAGAGTTGGTGCTTTTTTATTCACTGGGCCACCTAACTGCCCTGAATCTGTTTTGTTTTTTTCAGTTGCATTTTCATATTAAAAGTAGTTTAAATTTTTTAATATTGTCTTTAATGTTATAATGACTTGAGCTTAAAGGATAATCAGAGATAAATTAACTATTGAACCTTTTACTGGACGCTTAAAGCCTATGCAGAAAATGTTAAAATAACAACTTTTATAAGTTTTACATGATGCGCTATTTTGTCAGTTAATTCACAAAGCTTTTCAGTCCTGTACCTGCTTAAATAATGCATGCTTATGTTAAATATTAACCTGAACAAAATATGATTAGAGAGATAATTTGTTAATACAATCAAAATGTATTTCAGAGCCAAATAGTAATGCTTTGTTCATGACATGCTGATTTGGATTATCTGTTATCACTCTCATTTTTTATTAATTAACATGTTGGTATCAGAACTGATTATCTTTTAAGTGGCCCCAATATTTTTGAGAAATTCTCTGATTAAAATTGTAGATGTGTGATAGTTGTACTAAAATTCCATTTGTAACGAATTCTACCTGCTAATTTATTTTCTTCCTTCACAGTCTTCAGTCAAAATGAGGCATGTTACCAAATTTAAAATAATGTAAATGTTAATATAGTCCAGGACATTCAGTTCTTCCTGAAGATGTCATGCTTTGATACTCATGAGCATTCAGTTAATTACTGCTAAATTCTTATATTTCATAGCCCCTTGGTATATGCAAAAAGTATAAATATATGTTGTAAACAGATCAAATGAAATCATGTATTTGACTTTCTTTAAAAAGTATAGTGTCCAAGAAAAAAAATTAATACTAATACTGTGCTCTGTTTTGTTTAAGCTTGTGTTTGCCAGGAACAATTTTATGTGACTTAACATTGATCTTCTATCCAAGCATTTCTAGTTTGGAGAGAGAAATAATCAAAAATGGCCCAATCCTCCATGCTCTCTGACATGACTCTACCCCAAAACAATTTTGGGTAACATTTATAGGAATCCCAGAGAAGAAAATCACAGTATTTAAAGATACAGTTATGAGTTAATATTCCCAGATGGTTGAGTGACCAGGTCACCATCTCATTCCCTTCTAGACCATTTCCCTCAGGGAATCAAAGGGAGATATAGAGCAAAGATCTTTTCTTAATAGGAGCTGAGACTTCCCTGGTGTGTCTAGTGCCAGTTGCTTCAAGTGGGTGGGGAAAGCAATGTTCTTTTCTAGATGAGAGCTGTTTGGTTATCATTCTTAATTCACTTCCCTTAGAAAAGTCTTTTGTTGGAAAGGAGCTTTTCCTAGGTATAAAATTATTTAGGGTGGAAAAATTATTATTTATTTATTTCTAAAGACACTAAAGAGGTTTTTAATATTTTTCCATAGTAGTTAAGGTTTTTTCCAAGACTGTTCACATACTCATATGCACACACTTTCTCTCTTCAATGAAGATTGGTATTTTAATCTATTTTGACTTAGGAATCTCTGAGTAAACTTTATATCCCTAATTTATTTTTTTACTGACAGGTGGTTTAAAAAAATATTTTGCCTATAATTATACATATAGCTGAAAGGCTTCTTGGAGTAGGGGATAGATTAATGGGCTCCAAGGTAGTGAGGTACTGGGTTCAAAACCTGCATCGAATACTTAGTAGGCTGTAGACCTTAACATCATATTGCCTTCAGAAACAACCTATTTTTCAAAACATACTATGTTTCAAACCTACTATGTTTTCAGCAGTCTCCCATTTAAGTTGAGAGAACCTTAAGAACTATTTCCCCACAACCTCGCAACCAAAGTTTAAAAGCAGTCAATCAACAAGTCTTTATTAAACATTTGCTATGTGCCAGCCATTGGTGCTGGGATAAAGGAAAAATCTTACTGCCCTCAAGTTCATATTCCATTAGAAGAGCCAATCTGCTCCTACATAAACATATAGAAAATAAATGCCAAGTGCTTTTGGGGTTTCGGATGATGGTAGAATCAAGAAAGACCCCATATAGAAGGTGGCGTTTGAAGGAAATTAAGGATAAGAATACCTAACAAACAAACAAATAAAAATAAGAGGTGGTGGATACATATGTATTCCACACATGGAAGACAGGCCGTGAAGAGGATAAAATATGAGAAGAACAAGCAGAAGGCCAGGTTGTCTGCAACATAGGGTATGTGATAAGTCTGGAAAGGTAGGTTGAAGCCAGGTTTTAAAGTCATTTAAATACCAAACAGAATTTTATATTTGGTCCTAGAAATAATAGGAAAACTATGAAATAGTAATAATAATTAATATTCATAGTAAGAACCATTGTCTCAGTTGCATATCAGAGAACATTCCCACTTCCATCCTCCCCCCAAAAAATATTTTCTGCAAATGGATTTTGATTTAGTTACACAGAACATATGGCTGTAAATGTCAGAATTCAACTGGAATACTAAATCTTTGAGAAGCAAAGACTTAACTGGCCATAATTTCCTTTTGAAAAAGTCAGTCCTTTAAATTATATCAGAAACATGGATAAATCTTGCCAAAAAATTGTTTTAAATTATTTTAATTTTTACCTTAGCCTTGCATTTATGGGTATCTAGGGAATTTTTTTTAAAGGGGGGAACAAAATTTATTGCATCTTTGTTTTAATTAATAAGGTTTTCTTTCTGTTAGTTGCATTTCTGCCTCCTTCAACTTGAGATTTCTGCCACTAAAAATTCCTAAAGACAGGTAGTATTTCAGCTGCATAATTCTAACTTAGATAATGATTTCCTTGAAGAAATACTTTTTCTTTGAAATGGGTGTCCATGCCTTAGTTCGTTCTGAAAAGTGGGAATTCTCATGACATCTACTCTTTGTCAGATTGTTCCTTTAATCAACAATCCTTTATTAATTACTTGCTATAGTATACACCAGGCAGTTTGCTCTGCACTTGGAATATGAAGGCTAAAGTGAGTCATTGCCTTCAAGAAGCTAACATTGTATCCATTGAAACAAACATTTACTTTAATTAATTCTTTGTGACTAAACCTGTAGATTATAACAAAAGCTTGCAGTCTGTTTAGAATTGTAAATGTTTTAGTGATTTAGCAAAATACTAACTGGCAGTTACAAAAAACAGGCATCATGTAATTTTAATTCTGAAAAGGAATTTAGGATCATCTAGTTCAATCTTGATATGAGGTAACTGGCACAGTGTGGTATAGATAAAGTTCTCATTGTTAAGGTTAAACATTAAGTAGAAAGGAGTTAGAAATAATGGAAATCAATATACTATGGAATCATCAGGGGAGAGGTAAAGCTTGTGTTAAGTCTTGAAAAGTGAATAAGATTTAAGTGAAAAGTACAAGAGAGGGCATTTCAGGAATTGGTTGTTGCTTCAGTAAAGCAAGGAGTTGGAACTATAAATCAGAGGAGTAAAGAGGTATCAGGGTTTGATCTCACTAGCCATACAGTGAAACCCCAAAAGAATTTCTGCTTTTATAAAATAACAGATGATCAGCATCAACTTGGAAACCATAGAAACTTACTACATTATGTCTCAGTCTCTTCCACTGTTGTAGAACTCTAATTGTAAGGCCCATCCACACTAATGAATGATTCTTTTTTCCCATTTTTTTAATCTTTCTCTTTTCCCCGGTGTAGCTTTTTTTTAAGTCCTTTTTGTATTTCATAGCCTTGATGACTTTTTTCATAGCTTTCCTTAGCAACCTCATTTCACTGTGAACTTAAGCATTCCTGTACTATTTTTATGTGACCATTCTAGTCATTCGTTATTTGTTGTTTGCTCAATATTTTGACTTTTTGTTGTATATATGTGAAAATATAAATTCTTTAGGGAACTCCCTGTGTGTTCATATTAGTTTCATCAAACTGCCCTCACTTCATTTCTTTCTGCTCCTTTTTTATGCCCTGCTAAACAGAGGACCAGGTAAAAAGGATTTCAAGTCAAGTCTTTGAGCATTGATTAAGTGCCCTCTATGTGCCAGACTTTAAGTACTGGGAATACAAAGAAAGAAAAAAAAACCAGTCCCAGCTCTCAAGGTGCTCACAGTCTTAAGACATGCCAGCAACTACATACAAAAAAGTTATATAGAGGGTAAATTCAAGATAATCTCAAAGGGAAAGCCCTAGCAGTAAAGAGCACTGAGAAGGGCTTTTTGTGGAAAGTGAGACTAGCTGAGACTTGAAGAAAGTCAGGAGGAGGATATGAGGAAGGAGAGAATTATAGGCATGAGGGACAGCCAATGAAAATTCCCAGGGAGAGTTTGGGAGAGTGTCATGTTTATGGAACAGCAAGACTAGTATCACTGAACTGAAGAGTACAGGGAGGGGAGTAAAATGTAAAAAGCCTGGAAATGTAGGAAAGGGCCAAGTTATGAAAGGCTTTGAACACCAAACAGAAGATTTTACATTTTATCCTAGAGGCAATAGGGAACCATTGGGGTGGGGATGAGCAGTCAGACTTGTACTTTAGGAAGATCCATTTGACAGATGTGTAGTGGATTGGCTGGAATGAGGAGAAAATGAGGCAGGGAAGTCAAACAGCAGGCTATTGAAATAGTCCAGGAGTGAGGTGAGGGCATATACAAGGGTGGTAGCAGTATTGGAGAAAAGAAGAGCATATATAAGGAATTACAAAAGTAAAGATGACAGGACTTGGCTTCTGGAGTATATTGTTAGCAAAATCATAATGAATTTGCACTTAATAACAATAGTTTATTCTGTGTTTGCAATATACTAATCACTGTGCCAAGCACTTTATATTATCTCATTTGATTCTTACAACAACCCTGGGAGGTAGGTGCTGTTATCATTCCTATTTTACAGTTAAGGTAGACATTAATCATTTTGCCCAGAGTCACTCAGTGTCAGGTAATATTTGAACTCGGGTCTTCCTGACCTGACCTTAGGTCCAGTGCTCTGTTCGTTTTACCATCTAGCTGGTTCACTTCAAATGATCTAAAGAGTAAGTACTAAATGTGATCACGGATAGTATAGTGATTGAAAGGAAACATATTCTTCTTTTTCTGTTTAGTACAGAGAAATTGGACATGAAAAGGCTTAAGCAGGAAAGAATAGCTATAGACTTCTAGGTTTCGATTAACTTGAGATTTTTGCTCTGCTCAAAGAAACTCTCCCAGAGATTCAGTATATATCCTTGAGTTTGTCCCTTCATCTCTATATCTGTCTTTCCTGATCAGAAATAAGAAGCTGAACTAGATTATTTGTGTGCTGTCATTTTCATTCTTACGGTTGTGAAAAGAGAAGTGATCAAAGGGATTATAGTATGGCTATTAGAAAAATAGCTGGTTCCTTCCCCCCCCCCCCGCCACAACTGACATTTCAAGCCTAAATGTACCTAGATTTAAACTCACTGAGTACAGTAGTCTATTTATTTTATACTATTTAGTAACATTTAACATTCAGATTCAATCAGTAGACTAAGAAGTACCTTAGTTGTGTAGAAATTATCCATAAAATCCATAAAACTTTCCTGAGTAAAAAGTGATCTGGAGTAGCTTTAGGTCTTTTCATATTCCCTCATGTGATCTTTATTTCTTGAAGCCCCAAACCCCACCCCTTTTTTCCATTGAGGCAGTCTGGGTTAAGTGACTTTCCCAGGGTCAACGTAGCTAATAAGTGTCAAGTGTCTTAGGCTGGATTTGAACTCAGGTCCTCCTGAATCCAGGGCTGGCACTCTATCCACTATACTACCCAGCGCTGCCCCCAAATCCTTATTTCTTAAAAGTTCTAGCCCCAGAGTGGGGAACCTGTGACTTTGAGGCCACAGGTGACCCTCTAGGTCCTCAAGTGCAGCTTTTGACTGCATCAAGACTTCACAGAACAAAACCCCTTAATAAAAGTATTTGCTTGGTAAAACTAGGATTTAGTAGGCTGCAGGTTCTCCACCCCTGGTCTAGCCACTAGAGAGGGTTTGGATTCCCTGTTGTGGCTCTGTGTGTGCTCCTTTTAGGAGCTTGTGCCTACAGTGAGACCTGACATCCAAAAAATAACCCCATATTTAAACCATTTCTCTTCATGCTAGATGAAAAGTAGACTCAAGAAATGTACTGGCTTCTTGCATTCTGTAGTTTTACTAAATGCAATTTCTAATTAGCATATGACCTGAGCCATTTAGATCTGATCCTGTACCTTTTTAAAGACAAAATTTGCAAATAAGTATCTAAATTATATAACAGTTTGATGTATGGAATTTCAGTCTGAAGATTTAAAGGAGAAAGAATTAAATTATATGGAAACCTAAAGGTTTGCTTCTGTGGCATTTTGTGGTTATTAAAAACTGCTGACAGTATTCCATATTAAATTATTTTTCTGCCCTAAAGACTGATTTCTGGACAAGTTGCTGTGATTTTTTCCTGAGAACTATTCAGAAAGACAGAATGGCAAAAACTATTGCCCGTTTCTTCCTTTATTCTTATATATTTAGAAATTTTTATACTTATATTTTATAAAGTGTGAAAAGCAGCGTGATAGAATAGAAACAGGTCTCGAATTTGAATACAACAATAACATTTATTAAAAGTTTACTATAAATCAGAGCCTTTGTTATGTGTTGATACAAAGAAAACCAAAACAAAATCCTTGCCTTCAAGGAGCTCACAATCTAATGGAGACAACATGTAGACAATTACATATTTATATAGGCTAAACAGGGTAAATTGAAAGTAATCTCATCTGGAAGGTACTATCCTTGCGCAATACTTAGAAAGGCATCATATAGGAAGTGGAATTATAGCTGAAATTTGAAGAAAACACCACAGTATTCAGAACATCTCATTTGGCCTGAGATATTGTCCCTGTAGTAATAGGATCTGGATTCAGATTCTCTTTTTCTCATTACCTGTATGATTTGAGACACTTAATTTCTCTGGCCTTCCCTTTCCTTGGCTGCAGATGAGAGAGTTGCACTAGATTACCTGTGAGTTCCCTTCCAGTTCTAGAATTATGATCCTTTGAACCATTGATTTACTAGTTGTCTGCTCCTGAGCAAGTCACTTAAATCTTTAGCAACATCTGCTTAATTATCTTCGAAATAGTAATATAAAGACTTTCGCTTTCTAGATCTCAGGCTTGTTTTGTTGTAGGAAAGTGTTTTGTAGACCTGTTTTAATTTATTGTAGACATTGCTTTCACTTTTTCACTTAACTATTCACTGTCTTAAGTAGCTCCCCACTGCCTCCATGATAAAGACCCATCTTTTGCAAAGCACCTTTCCCTAATCTTCCCTTTAAGATAATTCCTTTCTTCCACAATTTTCCCTGCTGATATTTTGTTTGTACTTGGTTGTTTGCATATTGGTTAGACTTTGAGCTCCTTGAGAGATGAGACTGGTGTTTTATTTTGTTTTTGCCTTTCCTTGTTTCCCCCTTGGTTACCATAGTTCCTGGAACTTAATAGGTGCCCTAATGACTATTAGTTGACTAAATGACTGGCATTTGAGGTCTCCTAAAATCTAAATCCAATCTATGTTTTCAGTATTACAACTCATCGTCGCCTTTCATAAACCTGCTACTCTGTGTTCCCTTAAGACAACTTATCCTTTCATCAGTTCACTCCTCCACCTAGACTATCCTCAGCTCTACTTAAATTAGCTTATTTTATCTCTGAAACTTTCAAATTCGTGATAATGATATAATAATAATAAATTGCACTTAAAGGTCAATCTTTGTCTCAATCTACAGTGATGTTTCCTTCTGAACTCTTTCACCATTGATATATATAATTTCCATATTCTCAAGAAGATTAAAATCTCGTTGAGAAAATTGAAATGAGGAAGATATCTACAAATTTTATAGATAAGATGTAAGTATAAAGGTTATAAGTATGTCAGTACAGATAGATGTAAGTAGATAAATATATATTTATATATTTATAACAATAGAGAAACATATCTAAACTTTATTGTGGTCTTCTGGGGGATTAGGGTTAGGGGAGGGGAAAAAAAGAACAAAGTAAAAAAGTGCACAACAAAAGAAAACTTGCAAGGAAGCAAAGATGGACAATTCTTAGCACAACTGAGTATTTATTATATATAGGCTTTCTTGAAAGGAAAATTTATTGTTACATATTTTGAATCTTATGTTCTGCTATGTACGTGACGTGCTTTTTTTTCCTTCCAGCTTTGTATTTGTGTTCCAATATTTAAGTTTATGGTGTGTTTTTGTTTCTTTTCTCTATTCAGTATTTGTGTTCTGGCTTTTGAGTCTAAAATTTTTGGAAAAAAATAAGAGACTTGTTATTAGTCTTTGAAGAATTATTGCAGACAAGTTACTTAATTTTTAAACTTTCTGGGTAGGGAGCACAACTATTTTGCAGATGAACAAACTGAAGTTCAGTAAGATAAATAAAATAAGCTGCACAGCGGTTGGGGTTGCACAACCAAGAAGTGGTAGAATCGTGACTGAGATTCAGAACTTTTCGACTCCATATACAGTGAAGAATTGATTTGATTCAGTTTCTTATAACATGATTTTAAAAAATAAATCAATGAATATTAAACATCAGGTTTACAAATAGTAAAACAGTATAGTCCCTTTGCTCAGAAACTCACAGTTTTTATTCCTTTTCAGAAAAGGAATATGCAGAAAAGATAAAGTTTCACTAGTAGTTTTTTCATTAGATTTTGGTTTTGGGGTTGTTGGTTTTTTTTTGCTTTTGGGGGGGTCAGTTGGGATTAAGTGACTTGCCCAAAGTCACACGACTAGTAATTGTGTCAAGTGTCTGAGGCTGGATTTGAACTTAGGTCCTCCTGACTCCAGGGCTAGTGCTCTATTCACTGCGCTACCACTTAGATTTTGTTTTTTTTTTTTTACTTGAAAATTGACTTCAAAAAGTGGCACCTTTATTCTTCACTTTTAATGATAGAAGTAAAGTACTACAAAGTGGAGATTCATTGGATTTGTTTCTTTGACAAGACAACCATGCTTTCCTACCTAATCTATGGAATTGATAGGGTGGAACATAAAGGTGGGAATATAGTTCACTTACATGTAGAAATTTAAATGAAATTATTTAAGTTACAGTTCTGTTAGGTCTCAATTTTCATCTCATGCTTTTTTCTTTGGGTAAGATAGTACTTAAAACTTTTCAAATATCTACAAGTCTTTAAACATAGACTATTGTTATCCTTGAATTGGAGCAAAATATATATGGTTTTTCAGTGTCCTTACCAATCATAGGATTCTTTGTGTGTTCTGTTTTTCGGGTCTTCCAGATAAAATTCTGTTAGCTTTGTTTTTGTTTTTAATGAATCTATTTTAGTCTTTAATAATTATTATTTTAACCTAGTTTATTTTTGTTGTAACTTAACCCCATTCTCTCGTGAAATAACTTGACATCATCTTCTCCAAATTAATATCCCTTCTTCTATGTTGACTTAATTCTGCTTTTAGCTCTTATTTCTCACAGTTAAATATTCATTTAGTTTTTCCAGGAAGTTTTTAAATTTCTAATTATTTTTAGATATCTTTTGGCATTCTATTCAATCTAAATGTAAGAACACTTTGGAAAAATGCTGTAGAAATGAAAATTATTATTATTTTTGCTCTGTTCAAAGAAATAAATACATTTTAAAGATCTGTGGGTATTTTTGGCCAATGGTTGCTGTTTTTCTTATGCTCTCAAGATGGGAACATGAACAGAAAGCAATTGTATATTTTCTGATTTTTCTTCAAATTTTAATACAGAATCACTTTGGAGCAGTTATTGTCTCAAAGCATAATCTTGGTTTAGCTTATTTCATTTCTGGGATTAAGTTCAGGAATGCTATATTGTTACCTTTCCTTACCTAATATTGCCATCTTTATCATTTGGTAAAACCAGATTCAGTGTTATGTCCTCTGTGGGGCCTAACTAAAAGTGAATGTGAACTGTTGTAATTTTCTAATGTAACTGTGTAGAACAGTTATATATTACTAGATTATATGGCTACTACTGAATGTAGGGTCTAATGTGAGTTGACTAAGTGTGATTTATAGGAGAGAGGCATATCCCTCATGAATATTGCTGCTTAGAATTTTCTCCTTCCTGCCATCAATATATAGGTTTTCCTTACCCGTCTTTCTTGTTGTTGCTGGTCCCTATTGCTGCACTAGTGTTGTTCCTACTAACTTGGCCTCATTCCCATAGTTATCCTGCCCTAGTGTGAATAATATTTGCAATAGTAGGACAAACTGAGTTCAAGAAGGATCTTCTAGTCCTCTGTCACCAGGGTCTTAAGATTCATTGTACTTAGGCACATCACCAGTTTTATGTACACAAAGACCATTTAAGAATAGTCTTACTAAAAGTCCCCTTTAATATAGGCCCAGCATGTATTTTTTTTAACACACACACAAAATCACAACCTTTACATCCTTCCGCTTGCATAAAGACCCCAGTCTTTTCAATTAAAAAAATCAAGATTTTTTTTTTCCCATCTTATTTCCACTTTCTTCCTCCAGTTCATAGTTTTCCCAGGGTTCTCTGAAGGCCTTCCCTAATTTCTTATAGCACAGTAACATTCAGTCATATTTATACATTGTGATTTGTTTAATCATTCCCCAAATGTTGAACATCTTCCTTATTTTTTATTTTCCAGTTCTTTGCCACTACAATAAGAGCTGCTTTTTTGGATATCAAGAACATTCTCTTCTTTGTTTTCTTCAGAGTATAGGCTTTCTAGTGGTATCGCTGAATCAAAGTGTACATACAGTTTAGTAACTTTGGGGAAATAGTTTCAAAATTATTTCCAGAAGGGTTGAATCAATTTACAATTCCAATAATTGTTCATCATAGTGCTTATTTTCTTGTAAACCCTCAACAGTTAATTTTTTTCTTTAATTTTAGTGGAACCTTGGAGGTGCTTTAATTTGTATTTTTCTAGTTACTAGTCATTTGCAGCATTTTTCCATATTCACAAAAGCATTTAATTGCTTATAACTTGGATCTCTTCCATCAAGTCCTATATAAGATCTTAAAAATGAATTTATATTGTAAGCACATGTTGCTCATTTAGATGCCTTATCTGACCTCCTGGCAAACTGTCAAGTATTTGCTAACTAAGACAGTTTCTAGGCTCTTTTAGTGTCCTTGCTGTGGTAACTGATTTATATCCATTAAATTTCCTTTGTCATAATTGTGATAGTTTGCATCTGTTCTTTTATCTGTTTCCCATTTTTCAGCATCAATAGCTTGTTTTTTAGGTCATTCATTTATTCAATAAGTATTTATTAGTATCTACTGTGTTCCAAGCACTACTAGTCATAGACATTGTAGATAAAAAAACAAAAATGAAACCAGATTGGAGTTAGCTCAAATACATATCTTAAAATTTTTGATGTTTAGTCTTTCTTCAAATTTTGTATCTTTTTTAAATCTTTTCTCTGAGAAGTTGATGGTGTGACTGTACACTGAAAGCTGATTCTAAAATGAACCAAGACAATGGCAGAAGCACTCAGAGTGCTTCTTAAAGTCAAGATGAGTTGAAGATGTCCTCTTCAAAGAAAGAAAACACTTAGTTCCAGGTTAAGGTAGTTTTATAGGTTATAACTAGACCCCTCTGTAACATTGTTTGTATGAAAACCTGCCTATAGTTCCTACGGAACTAACCACCCCTTTTGTTTTTTTCTAACATTTTTCATGGATGAAATTAGGCGAGACATACTTATGTATCAAACTTGAGGTGTTTTGTCTGTCATTAAAGTATTTTTCCAGAAATGCTTTGTTTAAAATATGATTAGAGAATTTTACATTGTCACCCTAGACTATTAAACTGTCCAAGTGACAATACGTAAGTTAATATTAACAGTGAATGGTGTATAGTGGAAGGAGCACAGAACTCCAAGATCTAAGTTCGGTTCCAAGCTGCCATGTTTAATAGCTGTGTGATCTTGGGCAGGTGACCGCTTCTCTGGACTTGTTTCCTTATTTTTTTAAATGAGTGTTGGATTGGATAATTCCTAACTTTTGGTGACATTCTGTGATACAGAAGGACTCATGTATTAGCCTGCCCTGAGAAATCTCTGCCCTTGTTCCTTCCTGTCTCTGTTGGTGACATACTCCCCCAACTATCGTTTTAGGAAAAGCCCTAGCCAGGCTTGACCACATTCATGTTAGAACTCTCCTCAGAATCATCCTTCTTACCTGCAGCATTGTATCTTTCCAGTTCCTCTATATGTTCCTTTTTCCAGTTCCTTTATAAATTGTCTTCTCCAAATGTAATGTAAAGTCCTTGAGAAGAGGGACTGTCTTTCTTGTAATTGTGTCCTTAGTGCATAGCACTGGGCCTGGACTATAGTAAGCAATGTTTTATCTGTATAAACCTAAGAAGGTGACTTTAATCAACTCTTTATTATTGATGCTAATAATATGGAAATGTGAAACAAGTAATCCAAAATTTATATTTGTCTTTGGAACATTGTTTGATACTAATTCAGTTAAGTAAGTATTAAGTGTTTACTCTGTCTTTTACTATGCCAGCCTTACTTGGATATGTCAGTGCCATCCCATGGAAGAAATGATATTTTTAAAAGTAAGAGGAAAAAATCAGCAGAACTGATAAATGCATAAAAAAGTCTGAAAATACATACAATATATTATACATGTGAACCTTACATTTCTGCAAAGGAGTATATAGTGTCTTATCGTTTTTTTGAGTAATGCTTTCTCTTTGTAATTCTCCAATATTCACTTTTGATTTTTTTAGTTGTTTTTGTTGTAGTCTTTGTGTATATTGTTCTCTTGGCTCTGCTTTATTCTTTATCATTTCGTGTAGATCTTTCTATGTTTCTCCAGATTTACAATACTAATCATTTCTTAACATGTGATTATATTCTGTTACATTTATGTCAAAAGTTGTTTAACCATTCCCTATTGGGCTTCTTTTTGTTTCCAGTTCTATCAAAAAGAGTGCTTGGTATAAATATTTTGATGAATACGAGAACTTTTCTTATTATTATTGTCCTCCTTGGGGTAGAAATAGTGGAATCTCTAGGTCAGAGTAACTTTATATTATTGCAAATTTCTTTCCAAATTGCTTTACTGATTCACAGCTGTACCAACAATGCATGAACATGCTTAGCTTTCCATGAACCCCTCTAACGACGACTTCTCATCTTTATCATCTTTTCCAATTTACAGAATGTTAGGTGAAACTTAAGGGATATTTATTTTGTTTTACGTTTCTTTTATTACTGATTTAGAGCATTCTTTCATGTTACTAGTTTGCAGTTCATCTTTTGAGAACTTTGTTCATATCCATTTGATCTCTTAAATGTTGGAGAATTGTTGTTTGGTCTTATCTCTTAATTTTTTCTATAGCTTAGATGAGACTGATTTTTTTTTTTTCCCATTTGACAACTTCCATTCTTAACCAAGTTGTATTTTGTTTTTGCAAAAGGTTTTCAGTTAGCTATTTTATCTTTTACGATTACCTCTACCTCTTGTTTGGTTAAGAATGTATCTCCTACCTGTTGCTGTGAGAGGTATGTAAGTAATCTGCTTCTCTTCTAGTTTTTTTTGTTTGCTTTTATTTTGTGACCTTTAATATTAAAGGGAACCAACCACCTTTTTATCAGCATATCTTCTAAGGTTCCCTATAAGCTTCTCTTTGAAATATTTTTTTGTTTACCCATAATTACCAAGGTCTTGAGACCTTTTTTTTCATCATTTGGCAGGGCAGTGGGGGTACCAGCCCATTTCAGAGGAAACTGAATATGTAAATACTCAAGGCAACCATTCTTGGCTCCCTCCATCCATCTATAGAGAATTACTTTAGACAGTGGATAGGAATAGTAATTTTCTTGTTAAATACCATCTAGAATCTGTAAATCTATAGGGACTAGATTGACTAGGTAGATTTGAGCTGCTCTAGGTTTAAGCAGTAAAACTTGGTGCTTTGAAAAAACCGATCACCATAAGAGCTACTATCTAGACTTCCCTAGTTCCAAAACTGTTTGGCGCAACCACTTGTGTTCCTTTGTGGACTTGTATTTGTGTGCTGCTGCCTCAAATCATTTGCCTCCTGTTCAGGAGACACTGGGTTACACAAAGAAATTGTCTAAATTGTCTATGGAAGAACAAGAATAGCAGGATAACCCTTGGCTTCTCCCCTCTTCCCCCAATACATACTAACTTAAAAGTACACAAATCCAAATTCGTGGAGCATGACAAGTCATGCATTCTTGTACCTTAAATCTCAATTCTTTAATCTGGTTGCTATTTTAGTTCCACTGACCTTTGCTTTGTTACCTGTGCGTTCTAGTACCTTGGGATACCTTTGCTCTGTTACTGTGTTCACCTGTGCTGTGAACATTTACTATTGTCTCTTGCCCTTTTCTTAGATTCCCTTTTTGTTCATGAAATAACTGACCTCTCCTCTCTGTAAAAGACACCCTTCCTGTTGAGTACTAGCAGTAGTACTACCTTGGAATCCTACCAGCCATACTGTATTACCCCACAGGTCCTACTTCTTATCCTGCACAAATATGAAGTACTACCTCATACTTAGTACAGTGATTCTTCATTCCATTCCCCCTTACTTTTTTGGATTTTTTTCGCCTGTGTTCTTTACACCAGAAGTTCATGCCACTTCTGGACACATTAGAAGTTCCTTGTGGCCTCTTCTGATTAGCAGGGTTCTCCCAGAACCTTCATTTTTAAGAAGGTGACCCAGGCCAGAAATCTCTTCCTCTCTACTCTGTACTCTTGCCTCTCATCTGACTTTCTCTGCTGTGAGCTGTGTACCTTAATTCCTTCCTACTTCCTCTTTCCTCGTACCTTTCCAGCTTCTTTTTAAGTATTGCCTTCCTAAATTAGAATGTAAGCACCTTTACCAAGAGGACTATCTTTCTTAATGTATATGTATTCCTAAAACTTAGCACAATGCCTTGCACATAGTAAGTTCTTAATAAATTCTTCTAAAGGGGTTGTAGAGCTAAGGTGGCAGAGTACAAGGCATTCTAATCAAAGTATTCCAACATTCCCCTCCCCAATTAATATTACATATCAAATCAAATTCTAGAGTGGCACAGACAACAAAAAGGTCAGGTTGAGACATCTTTCCATCCCAAGACAACTTAGAAAGTTGGAAAGGGATGTCTATGTGATGAGGGTGGGGGCTGACTGAGAGCACAGCACTACAATAAACACTATCTTTGGGCCTTGAAGGCAGTTCTAGGATGACTCACCATCGAGAGGAGATAAAGACATTGGACACTTGATAAAAAAGGATTACATTTGACCCCTATGCTGGCACTGAGGGCAGGACCAGACACCATTTGGCAAGTCCATCATGCATTGCTCTTGTTCTGGGTTTCATTTCCGTGGTAGAGAGAGCATGGACTCTGGTTCTTGGGCTCAGTTCCAGTGCAGAGAAGAGTACTAAAACTTAGTGTTGCGGGGGAATATGGGCCCTTCATGGGAAATGATCAGAATTCATACTAGGAGAGCAGTAATCACACCTCTCCCCAGATCATATCCCTTGGAAGCGCTAAAATCTTATATTCACTCAGACCCAGCTATGGAAAAAGCAAGGTAAAAAAGTGATAGTGAACTCCCCTCCTTACAATCAGAGGTGAGCAGAGCCCAACTCCTACATAAAGTTCAGAGTGGAGAAATAGGTAGGATAAATGAGCAAACAATAGAAAAAGAACCTGACTATAAAAAGTTTCTCTGTCTGGAAAGAAGTTTTAAGACAAATGGAAAAGATGACAATGATATGGAAACATTTATAAGCAAAGCCTCAAAGAAAAATGCAGATTGGACACAAGCCAAACCAGAATTCTTTGAAGAGCTAAAGAAAGAGATAAAGAAAGGAGCAATAAAAACCCCAAATTTAAAAAATGAGTAAGAATGGTAGAAGAAAAATTGGGGAAAGAATGAGAGTAAAGCAAGAGAATTAATAGCTTGCTTAAAGAGGCACAGAAAAGTACTAAAGAGCTTAATTCCATAAAAAATAGAATTGGATGAATGGTAAAAGAGATGCAAAGCTTCATTGAAGAAAATAATTCCTTAAAATTTAACTTAGTCTTGTGAAAGCTAATGATTCCATGAGAAGTCAAAAGACAATAAAAGTTGAAAGAATGAAAAAGAAAAAAAAATTGTGAAACGTCTCCTCAGGAAAAAAAATTGACTTAGAAAATAGACAGATTAAGAATTATCAGACTACTTGAAAAATGAAATTTCATAGGAATATATAGCCAAACTTCACAGCTCCTAAGTTAGGGAGAAAATACTGAAAGCTTCCAATAATAAACATTCAAATACAGAGGAGCCATAGTCAGGATCACAAAAGATTTAGCAGCTTCCATAATAAAGAATTGGAGAACTTGATATATATTCTGGAAAGCAAAGGAACTAGGATTAGAACCAAGAATAATCTATAAAGAAAAACCAAGTAGTGTCCTCTGTTGGGGAGGAAGATGGGATAATGAATATTTGGAGGACTTTTAAGCATTCCTTATTAAAAAAAAAACCACAGCTGAATAGAAAAATTTGACATGCAAACACAAGATTTGAGAGAAGCAGAAAAAGTAAATATTAATCAGATATCATAAGGGGCTTAATAAGGTTAAACGGTTTAAAAGAAGTTTGCTTAGATGTGATGAGTGTAAGCTTATAAGGTTGGTATAATTTCCAAAAAAGAATGGAAGGGTTAGAAATGGGGATACACTGGGAAAATAAATTTTTCTCACATAAGAGGAGGTAAGCAAGGAAAAGTTTTTATAATGAATGGCAAAACTGAGGTAGCAGGCAGTGTTTGAACCACACTATTGTCTGAACTGGTTCAAAGAGGACAGAATGCATACACATACACACGCATTCACACTCATTTGAACATCAATACCCATCTTACCAGGGAAGTAGATGAGAAATGAACTAAGAGAAAAGGTGGGGGGTGATTAAGAAGGAAGAGCAGATTAAGGGAGGCAGGTGGTGGTCAGAAGCAAAACAGACTTTTGAAGATGTACAGGGTACAAAAAGAGAGAATAAACAGAAGGAAATAGGATGGAGGTAATTACAAGTAATTATAATAGTGAATGTGAATTGGATGAACTCACTCATAAAACAGAAGCAGAAAGCAGATTGGATTAGAACCCTGAATCTAACAATATGTTGTTTACAGGAAACACAGTTCAAAACAGAAACACACACAGAATTAAAATAAAGGGCTAGAGGAAAATTTTTTGTGCTTCAGGTGAAGTTAAAAAAAAAAGACAGCAATCGTAATCTCAGACAGAACAAAAGCAAAAATACCTTGAGTTAAAAGAGAGTGTCAGGGCTACATTTTATTAAAATGTACTATAGACGTAATAAACATACATGTACCAATTGTCATAGTATCCACATTCTTTTTTTTTTACTTTTGTAAATACTTGATTTATGCAATACTTAAATTACAATATTCCAAACACATGGTCACAGTGCCCTGTTTATCACTTTTTATGTTCCTCTGACAGTAAAATTCTTAATTTAACAGCATTTAGATAATAAGAAAACTGCTTCTCTTGTAACACAGATAATCAGGTACCTATATTTAAACTTTGAAACCAAAATCAAATAATTACCAATCTGGTGACCTTAATTTAGTTGTTTTCCAAATTGTTTTGCACAGAAAATCATTCATCTCATTACCATCAGCATAAAATTCACACCCAAACAAAATTTCACGTAAGATTAACAAACATAAAGCAATTAATTGTAGCTTACACAGCGCAAACTCAAATAGCATTTTTGTTTTATATCAAATATTGTGCTAAGTAACTTTGCAATAATATTATTCCCATAAAATCACTAGGAGCTGGATTCCACCACTATCCCCATAAATAAAACTTTCTGGTAGGGTCCATACAGTGAATCAGTTTCTTTCTTTTTTTTTTTTTTACAGTTAGTACACTTAATTTTTTTTTTATCAAATGCTTTATTAACTTTTAGTTTACATCATTCATTTCCACAATATTTTGAGTTACAAGTTTTTTCCCTGTTTTTCCCCTACCCACCACCCCAAAAATAGCGATCCCACTAGATATCCCCTCCTCCAATCTGCTATCTTCCATATCTTCTCCCATACCCCCTTCAACTTTCCAGTAGGGCATGATGGATCTCTATGTCCCAGTGCCTGTATATCTTATTTCTCATTTATATGTAAAATAATATTGATAATAGTATATATATGTATATTTTTTAAGCATTTGATTTTAAAACTTTGAATTCCAGATTCATTCCCTTCCTCCCTTGTCACCCACCCTTACTGGGAAGATAAGCAATACAATTTAGGTTGTACATGTGTAGCTGTGCAAAACATTTCCATAGTAGATATATTGTAAAAGACTATGTTTCCCTTCCTCCTATCCCACCTCCCACTTCTTTTATTCTCTACTTTGATCCCATACCTTTTCAGAAGTGGATGCTTCCAGCTTCCCTCCCCCCAGCCTGCCCTCCCTTCCATCATCCCCCCTCTCATCCCCTTCCCCCTACTCTCCTGTAGGGTGAGATACCCTATTTAGTGTGTATTTCATTCCCTCCAAGCAAAATTCAGTGAGAATAAGGTTGACCCACTCCCTTTTGCCTTCCTACTCTTCCCCTCCATTGTAACCATATTCCCTTGCCTCTTCTCTCCCCATCTCCTCTCATATTCCTCTCTCACCTCTTAATTTCCCCTTTTAAGTATAATCCCTTCCCATCAAACTGTTCCTGTGCCCTCTATGTATACCTGTACACATATGTACATACATTCACATATGCATTCATACACCCATATACCCTCCTGTGTAGACATATATATGTATGTGTGTGTATATATACACACACATTTCTATTCCCTTCAATTATTCTCATATTGAGAAAAGTTTCATAGGTTACAATTACCGATTTTCCATGTAGGAATGTTAATAGTTCAACTTTGATAAGTTCCTTATGATTTCTTTTCCCTGTTTACCTTCTCGTGCTTCTCTTGCTTCTTGTATCTGAATGTCAAATTTTCTATTCAACTCTGGTGTTTTCATCAAGAATGCTTGGAAGTCCTCTATTCCACTGAATAACTATATTTTCCCCTGATACATGATACTCAGTTTTGCTGGGTAGGTGATTCTTGGTTTTAATCCCAGCTCCTTTGCCCTCTGGAATATCATATTCCAAGCCCTTGGATCCCTCAGTGTAGGAGCTGCCACATCCTGTGTTATCCTGATTGTGTTTCCACAATATTCAAATTTTTTCTTCCTGGATGCTTGTAATATTCTTTCCTTGATCTGGGAATTCCAGAAACTGGCTATAATATTCCTAGGAATTTTCTTTTTGGGATCTTTTTCAGGACGTGATCGGTGGACTCTTTCAACCTCTATTTTGCCCTGTGGTTCTAAAAGATCAGGGCAGTTTTCCTTGAGAATTTCTTGAAGGAAAATTTCTAGGTTCTTTTTTTGATCATGGCTTTCAGGTAGTCCAATAATTTTTAAATTATCTCTCCTGGATCTATTTTCCAGGTCAGTGGTTTTTCCCATGAGATATTTCACATTGCCTTCTATTTTTCATTTGTTTGAATCTGTTTAATAGTATCTAAATTTCTCATAAAGTCACTAGCTTCCATTTGCTCCAGTCTAATTCTGAAGGAATGATTCTCTTCAGTGAGCTTTTGAGATTCTTTTTCCATCTGGCAAATTCGGCTTTTTAAGGCATTCTCATTGGCTTTTTGAGCTTCTTTTGCCATTTGAGTTAGTCTATTTTTTAAGGTGTTTTTTTTCTCCAGTCAGGCTGTTGACTCTCATTTCATAATTTTCTTTCATTGTTGTCATTTATTTTCCCAATTTTTCCTCCACTTCTCTCATTTGATTTTCAGAATTCTTTTTCAGCTCCTATAGCCTGTAACTAGCTCATATTTTTCTTGGAAGCTTTTGGTGCAGGACTTCTGACTTCACTGTCTTCCTCCCATTCCATGCTTTGATGCTTTTTGTCCCCAAAATAGGAGTCTGATGTTGGATTCCTATGTTTGATTTTCTTCCCTCATTTACTCATGTTGCCACTCAGTTACTTGACTTTTGGGATTTTTGCCACAGTAGGACTCTGCTACCAGAAAGGGGAGCTTCATACCAATGCTGGGGTTTTCTCCACTGCCAAAGATATTAATTGGGTGCCCTCTCTGAAGCCTCCACACGCTCTGGCAAGCTGGTCACACACCCCAGACCTCCATCCTTGACCGCAATCCAGATCCAACCAGGTTAAAGCAAGAGCGATTACCCTTTAGACTGGTTACTTGGTCCCCCCACAGTCTGCAGGTCAGGAGTTGAAGCTGCCACGTGGCAGCGGCTGCATGGCCAGGATGCCTCCTCGGCTTCTCCCTCCAGGGGATAAAGGCCGATCACACTCCTAAACTACCAGATTCCAAAGTCCACACTACACTGACTTCTCACTTTGCCCTCTCAGCATCTATGGGTTGATAATTCTGGCAACAGCCACAACTGCTGGTGATCTGAAGTCCCTCAAGCAGGGGGCTGGTCAGGCCTGCCCTGAGGCTAAAACCTCTGGCTGGAACAAGGATGCTCCCTGCAGGGCTGTCTTCAGCAGGAGGTTAGCTTCTCTGTGTCATTTTGTGGGTTCTGTAGCTCCAAAATTTGTTCAGTCACTTTTTCCATGAATTGGTGGTGGTGAGATTAAGAGCCCAGCAAAGTCCTGTTTCTACTCCACCATCTTGACTCCCAGTGATAGTATCCAAATTTTTAAAGGAAAAGTTAAATGAGTTATAGGAAGAGATAGTATAATTATATTGGTAGGGGGCTTTAATTTACCCCCTCTCAGAACTAGATAAATCTAATCATAACATATAACAGAAGGAAGTTAAAGATTTAAATAAAATTTTAGAAAAGTTAGATGTGATAGACCTCTGGAGAAAACAAAATAGGAATTTCAGTATACATTTTTTCTCAGGTGTACTGACACCTTCACAAAAACTGACCTTGTATTAGAGCATAAAAACCTCACAAACAAATGCATAATATTAAATGCATCCTTTTGAGGGCATAATGTATTAAAAATTAATTGGAAATTAAATAATCTAATCCTAAAGAATGAATGGTAGTAATTCCAGTACAGATGATGACAACAAAGACACTGTATACCAAAATTTGTGGAATGTAGCTAATAGTATACTTAGGGGATAATGTATATTTCTAAACATATCAATAAAAGAGTAGATCAATGATTTAGGCATGTGACCAAAAAACTAGAAAAAGAAATTAAAAGTCCCCACCAAAATCAAAAGCCTGAAAATCCAAGGAGAGATTAATAAAACTGCAAAATGAAAAAATTTTAACTAATAAAGCTAGGAGCTCATTTTATGAAAAACACAAGCAAAACAATAAGATAAACCATTGGTTAATTTGATTTTGAAATGAAAAGAAGAAAAATAACCAGTATCAAACATCAAAAAGATGAAGATGAAATTAAAGCTGTTATTTGGAGCTGTTTTGCCCAGTTAGTTATATGCCAGTAAAATTAACAATCTTAGTGAAATGGATGAATATTTACAAAACTATAAATTGTCCAGATTAACAGATGAGGAAATGGAATACTTAACCCTATCTTAGAGAAATAAATCGAACAAGCCATAAATCAGGTACCTAAGAAAAAATTCCCAGCACCAAATAGATTTACAAGTGAATGCTCCCATTTTTCAAAAAGTCTATTCCTATAGTAACTTAAAAAAAAAAAAAACAGGTAAAAAGTTGTCCTACTAAATATCTGCTATGACATAAATATGGTTTTGGTTACTGAACATGAAAGATCCAAAATAGACAAAAATAATTATGGATCAATTTTCCAAAAGAAAATTGAAGCAAAATTTTAAAATAAAATGCTAGAAAGGGTACTACAACAACATATCAAAAAAGATAAACACTATGACCAGGTGGAATTTTGACCAGGTATGCAGGGTTGGTTTGATATTAGGAAAACTAAGCATATTTTACATTATCAATAACCAAAAAAACAAAAATAATGTTGGTTAAAGGGGATATAAACAATCAGTTTTCAGAAGAAGAAATCAAAGCTATCAGTAATATAAAAATGCTCAAAATCATGAATGATTAGAGAAATACCATTTAAAACAACTTTGAGGTACTATTTCACACCCACTGGATTGGCTGATATGACAGAAAAGGGAAAAGACAAATGCTAGAGGACATTGTTATTTTAAAAAAAGGGTACTCTAATGTACCATTGGAGTTGTGAACTGTCCCAGCTATTCCAGAAAACAATTTAGAACTGTGCCCAAAGGACTATAAAAGCGTGTATACCCTTTAGTCCTTCAAAACCACTACTATATTTATATCCCAGAGAGATCAGAGAAAAACTAAAGGGACTTATACAAGAATACATGCTTTTGATGGAATACTGTCTTTCTTTAAGATATGACAAAGGCTATGCTTTCAGAAAAACTTAGGAAGACTTACATCAACAAAATGAAGTGAGCAGAACATTCTGTACAGTAACTGCTATATTGTGACAGTAATCAACTATTAAAGACTTAGCTACTCTGAACATTACAGTGATCGATGACAATTCCAAAAGACTCATGATAAAAATAGCATTCAACCTCTAGAGAGAAAAATTGATGATCTTGAATTGAGTGAAGCCTTTTTTTTTCACTTTCATTTTTTTCTTGTTTTGTTTGCTACATGTCTAATATAGAATCATTTTGTGTGACCTCATATGCATAATGGGTATCATATACTGTTCTTCTTTTCAGTGGGTGGGAGACACAGTGGAGGGAAGAAGAGAACTTGAAACTCAAAATTTTTTTAATGATTGTAAAAAATAAAAGAATTCTTCTTGACTTGACAATGAAAAGAGCACTTTTCCCTAAAGTCAGAAGACCTGGGCCGAGATCCCAACTGTGATACTTGCTATCTATGTGACCTTGGGCACTAAATTTTTTTAGATCTGTTTCCTCAGTTATAAAATGAAACATATGGACTCTTGTTTGAGGTGCCTTTCACCCTAGAACTAGGATTCTATAATCTTTGACTTTTCTTTTGCCACATTATCTTGCTTAGTCTGCTTCCCCCCTCCCAACCTTACCATAGAACTTAACCCTATATAACTTAGACTGTAAAAATTGAAATTATGTAATCATCATCTAAGCCATCTAGCAGTAGCAAGTTTCCTTCTTGTGATACATCTCCTTTTCCTTTTCTGACTTTATATGCTAGAGACCCTTTTTGGAATCAGGGCAAGAGGTTGTCTGCCTCTGTTGATTCCAATCAACCTCAGATTGTTACTGACTTAATTCTCTTTGGGTTATGACTTAGTCTTATCCTACACAAATTGAATATTATATTCCCCCCCCCCCCCAACACAACAGAATCTGAAATTGGAGATGACAGTGCACACTGGCATTTCACTCAGAAGGAGTGAGAGGGTGACTTTTTTTTTGCTTTATGGAGGGTAATTGGGGTTAAGTGACTTGCTCAAGGTTACACGGCTAGTTTTTGTGTTAGTATCTCAGGCCAGATTTGAACTCAGGTCTTCCTGACTCCAGGGCCGGTGCTCTATTCACTGTGCCACCTAGCTGCCCCCTGAGGGTGACATTTTTCAATGTTGCATATTTTTAATACTGAAAGTTTCAGACTCTTAAGTCCTTGTTTTATACTAATTTAAATTACAAATTATAGTAAAAACTTTCATGTCCCTGCTCCAGGTCTGCATATATGTTGAGCAAAACTGTTATGTATACTTAGTTCCAGATATGTGGGATTAATGTGTACTAGATTTGGAGTCTAGGGACATAAGTTCAGATCCAAGCACTTACCTTAATACTTTGGTTCTCTATTTCCTCATGCGTAAATGGAGGGTTTGGCTTACTGAACTCTTAAGGTTCCTTGTAGGTTTACAACTCAGTTTATGAAGATAGGTACTGTCATCTAAGAGAAGGTAGAAAGGAGTACAATGGAAGGTGTTAAATATAAGCAAGGATAGACTCTAGCACTGGATTGATAGCACTGTGGGTCAGACAAAGAAGGCAATAGGTTTAACTTCAGGAATTTGAGATATTAAATTTAGCAACTATATTTAAAATTTAGTGGAAGTTTAAATATTTACTCCTGTTTTTTGTGACATTTGGGGTTCCAAATACAAACTTAGTTTTCAGTGATATATTGACAATCCCATTATTCTATAAATCTATAAATGTGCCACAGCTTCCATATAGATGGTCTGTTCTACTTGGAAACTCTCAATAATTACTTGAAACATAATTGTTCAGATCTTAATTACAATTTTCTGTTAAAATTGTTCACTCCACCAACTTCTTCTGCCTACTAGAACACCAGCAGTTGTGTTGATGGAAAAGTAAAAAGGAATTTTAGAAGCTTAAAGAATAATTTGCAAAGAAAGACTACTTCAGATAAATGATTTAATGAATGATAAAGCTAAATAAAAATGATTTGATGACTACTTCTAAAATTACAACAGCCAATAATTAATTATCTTTTAAAATACCTACATATTAGAGTTAAAATTGTAACATGAATATGAAAACATGATTAATATAGTTATACATGACTATTCATTTACCACAGTACCCACTCCTACACAACACATTGAAATCAATGAGGAGAAGCCAGACTTAGTAATATATTAGCTAGGAATATTGTGTCCCGATGAACCATGCTACCTACCTCCTAAGAAAACTAGGATGAACTCAGAGTACAGAATAGTGTGTGTGTGTGTGTGTGTGTGTGTGTGTGTGTGTGTGTGTGTGTGGAGTGCATGCCAGATGTGTTTTAATTGCTTATGCATATTTTTTTAGATGTTCCCCTTCCCTCAAGGCAGAGAAAGTAGATTTTTGTTTAATTTTTTAAAATTTAATTTAAAATAGACGTGTGTGATATAAAAATAAAATATATTAATAAATAATTATTTTTAAAAATAAGACCAGGGTTGGCTTCTCTTTTTACAGCTGTAAACTTTTAAATATTTCTTTGTTTATTTATAATTTTTATAGTGAACGTCTTTGTTCTTTTTCTCTTGGGAACTGTGTGATCAGTCACCAAGCCTTTGTGACTTGGCAATTATTGGCAGTACTCAGGGGCAATATACTAGGTATGAGGTCCCAGACAAAAATGAAAATAGTCCCAACCCTCAAGAGCTTACATTCTGGCTCTTAGTCTAGTATAGTTAGCCCTGGGACTTAATAATAGAGCAAAATAGGGACAACAGAATATACCATATTTTTGGCACAGTAATACTTTTTTTTTTTCTTTTTAGAGATCTGAATTGTCGAAATGAGCAGTCGTAAATCAAAAAACAGCAATCTAAAACATGGAGAGTGTATTTCACAGGTGAGTATATGTATTGAAATTAGTATGCATTTAACAACATCTGTTGTTAACTTTGAACTTGTGACACGTTTTTAGGTGATGTTGGAGATCCCAGCAAGAGAAATTGTTTGTACACAAATAATTTTAAGACACTCACATGAGTAATGGAAAGTTGTATAGTATATTAGATGAGAGAAAATATATTTTAGAAGATAAGGAAGACTTAATGGAAGTGTTTAAACTAGAACAAAAAAAATAGCTTATTAATTCTGAACTTTATAGCTCTCTTAAAGCGTATCAGGATGGCATTAGCTTTTTTGGTTAATTTATGACCCAATTTATGCATACTGAGCTTCTGATTCACTAAAACGCACAAAAAATGTTTTTCATATAAATTATTATCTAATCACTTCTCTACATTTTTTCAGACTAAATTTCATCTGAAAAAATTGTCCTGTCTAGATATTTCTGGATCCAGACTGTCATTAACATCTGTTAATTATCCATCCCAGCTTTATACATGTTAAATGGTTAAGAAATACACAAATATTAAAATAAATCATAGCCTTGATTGAGGACTGCTTCTTGACCTGCAAAGCAAGTTACTATATCTTAGGTACATTTCTCAGCTTTTTGTGATGTGTGGCAGGGAACAAAGTCATGTAGCAGTATTCAGTTTCCTGGTAATTTCTGTAATTCTGGAATGATTGTGCTTGTTAATATATCAGTATATTTAACAGATTTTCTCAGTCCCTTAATAGAGACAAGACTGAAATTTCACTTAAAAAATTGTTTTTTTTAATCTCCATAACATTTTTTGAGAGGGTGGATGTTTAAAGCCTGGTGAATGCTCTCAGGTTTCAGAGGCACCACTGGGCTATTTCTGACACAAGATTTGGTATAGCCTTGAATAAAAAAGTGCGTTTCCCCCTCTTTTGCCCACGATGAGTGTTTGTTCTTCAAAGAAGCATTCAGCAGTTGTTGTTTTTCTACTCTTGCTCTTACAGCTTTAGGAAACTTACACCAGTAGAAAAATTATTTGTACCTACAATTTTTTCATATTTTAACAATTATTATTTTTATTCTGAACTGATAAATAAAATTAACGATTCGATATACATAATTAACGAAGGGAATAATCATTTATATACTACCTACTTTGTGCCAAGCACTATGCTAAGCACTTTACAAATATTATCCCATTTGATCCTTACAATAGTCCTGAATGGTAAATACTGTTACTGTGTATTTTTATTTTCATTTTACAATTGAAGAAATTGAGGCAGACAGAAGTTAAATGACTTGCTCAGAGTCACACAGCTAGTAAGTATCTGAAGTCACCTTTGAACTATGTTGTCTTGACTGTAGGCCAAGTGCTCTATTCCTGTACCATTGTGATGCCTAAGCAATAGGACAGAAAAAAGAGGACTATACATGAGACTGCTCTTCTTTTTAAGTATAAGATCAGCCTGTTGCTTTCAAATCTGACCTTGTATTTGCTTCCTTCTGACTTTCTCTTCATTTTTACAACAATCCTTCATTGACTCACTTTTATTTTTTTCTCTATCCTGTCCTCTCCACCTTCCCCCCCCCCCACATTAAAAATGAAACCCTTGGAACTAATACTTAAGTAAAATAAATTCCTACGTTAATAAGATACAGTCAGTGGCGCAGAAATCCATCTTGCCCTAAAAGAAAGTAAGGGGGGGATTAGGAGGGTATATAAGAGAAGGCAGATTGGGGAAAGGGGTATTCATTATGCTTTCCATGTTGGGGTGGGGGGTAGGGAGATATGGGAAGTAAATCTGCAACTCAGAATCTTTGGGAAATGAATGTTGAAAACTTAAAATAAATTTTAAAAAATAATAAGTTCCTACACTGGCTCTCTACAAAACTATATGTCTTGTTTGCATTTTGAGTTCATCAACTCTCTGTTAAGAGATGGTTAGCAAGTCATTTCCCTTCATTTAAACCATAAAATTTAAAACACAAAAAAGAGCAATGAAACCCAAAGCTCAGCTGCCAGAGGTGGAAAAGCTAACTCCTGTTTCATCTCGTCACGATCAGACTTTCTGGCAATTTGTACAGGGTAACTGTGAGAGTTGTATATGTATATATTTTATAAATAAGTATGCACACATTGTGTGTTTGAGGAGGGGGCAGTGCTCACTTTTTGCTAATAAGGGTATGAGTTGAAAAACTTTGGAGCCCACTGCTAAAGGGTGATGAAACCTCTCTCCAAATGCAAAAGATTGTTAGACAAGAAGGCATGAGTGGCAAATATTGAGCTTCTACACCATCCAACATTGACATTTAGCCTTCAAAAGGGTCACTGAGACCTGTCCTAAAATGCAAGCAGAGATAAAGAATTGAGTAAAGAAAATCAGTACAGATACTGAACATTAGAAAATGGAGGCTGGATTCAACTCTTAAGTGAATGAAATTAGGCTTAAATATGCCTCTGGATAACTATTGATGAAACTGTGTACAAATAGAATTTTAACAGTGGCAAATAAGTAACACAAATCTTTTCTCATTTGAGCTTTGCACCAGTTCCTACATTTCTTCAATCTTGGCCTGTTATAGGGAGCCTCTCCCAACCCCTCTTAATTCTGGTACCTTCCCTTGGTTAATTATTTTCCATTTATCCTGTGGGTAACTTGTTTGTAAATATTTATTTGCTTATAGTCTCCCCAATAGATAATGAGCTCCTTGAGAGGAGACACTGTCTTTGCCTTTCTTTTTATCACTGCTTAGCACAGTGCCTGGCATATATAGTAAGCACTTAATAAATGCTTATTGAGTGACTGACAAGAAAACTGAGAATCAGAGTGGTTAAATGACTCTTCCATGGTCACAAATCTAATTGTCAGAGACTGTAATTTAATTTAAGGCATCATGACTTCGAGTTCTCTAAGTTTAGCATCTTCCTTAGCTTATAGTGCTTCTTCAAACCTCATATACCTTATCTCATTTCAATAAATACTTGTTGAGGTCCATCTAGAGCTTGTATCTACTGTATTTAGAGCTTTGTTTTTTTGGGGGGAAAAGTTTAACTAATACTTTTTCCCAGGTTTTGTGGAATTCACAGTGTACTAAGAAGGAAAATGAAAAATCAATAGGCATCATCAGTAAATGCATTAGAAAGTACTATGTAAGGGGGCAGCTAGGTGATGTAGCAGAAAGAATGCTGAATCTGGAGTCAGGAGGACCTGAGTTCAGGTCCAATCTGAGACCTTATTGATTGTATTATCCTCGGCAAGTCATAGGGTTGCTTAGTTTCCTCATTTGTAAAATGAGCATTAGAAGAAAATGGTAAACCACTCCATTATCTTTGTCAGGAATACCCCAAATAGGGGGCATGAAGAATTGAACACTGCTAAAACTACTGAACAATAACAACAAATTTTGTGATGGATTACAGTAGAAGCTGGGAGGATCAGTAAAAACTCCGTGTAGATTAGAGTTTCTTAATCTGGGGTTCATAAATTTAAAAAAAAATTATAACTCTTTCAATATAATTGGTTTCCTTTGTAATTGCATAGATTTTATTTTATTCATTTAAAATATTCTGAGAAATTGATAATGCTTTTTCTAATGTTAGGGTTTTTTTCTCATTCACTGTAGTCTTTCATCAGTCAAATCTCTTCTTTCAGTACCCCAGATGTAGTTCTTTCAGGACTAGTAATCTTGATTCACTGAGGACAAATTAGTTATTGCTAGCCTTACCTCATTTGGTAGGATATGAAAGCAAAGCTATTTTTGTTATGTCCCTTACTATTCAGAAATCAGTTTGCTTGGATAAGAAAATAGTAGCCAAATAGGAGTTGAGTAGTTCTTGTCTTAGCTTCCCTGAGCAGCAGTCTTTTCCCTTTGATCTTTTTGCCCTCTGTTTAACTTTAAAAGCCACTTTTTGTTCTTAGAATTCTGGGTTTATTTGTAGTATTAGTACTCTGATAATTCCTATTATTGGAATCTACTACATTTTAGTATTCATTATCATTCTTGAGGTTAGAGGTTTTGTTTGTTTGTTTTTAACTTTCCTAACACTTTGAGCCCATTCCATTAATAGGATTTTAGGCCTGAGCATCCTACATAAGCCTTCTCTGAAACTTTTTAAACCTGCCTCTCCAGCTCTAGAGTATATATTATGCTATAGCTATATTTTCTAACTTTGTGATAAAATATAGAATAGAATGATATATTCCATATTCTTACTTTAACAACCTCCTGTTTGATTAGATTGAAGTCCAAAACAAAAAACTTTGTTTTTTCCTCCACTTTTTGAAGAAAGCTGAGGCTGAGAGCTTAGGCATTTATATATTAGGTGTTCTTGCCACTGTGTAATGCCAGTCTAGAATTGGAACACATTGTGGAGTCTCTTATCTACCAGACTAAAGAATTTGGACCTCAATCTTTAGGCAGTTGAAGTTAAAGAAAGAGCAGTTAAAGGTTTCAAAGACTGGAAGAAATGTGATTAAAAGTTATCCCTTAAGAAGATTCAAGTGTTCCACAATTGATAAATGGTCAAAGGAAATGAGTAAGCAGTTTTCAGATGAAGAAATTAAAGCTATGTATAACCATATGAAAAAATGTTCTAAATCACTGTTTATTAAAGAAATACAAATTAAAACAACTCTGAGGTACCACCTCAAACCTATCAGATTGGTTAATATGACATAAAAGGGAAATATTTATGTTGGAGAAGATGTGGGACACTAATGTATTGTTGGTGGAATTGTGAACAATTCTAGTCATTCTGGAGAGCAATTTTGAACTATGCCCAAAGAGCTATAAAACTGCATACACTTTGATCTAGCAGTGCCAGTACTAGGTCTATATCCTAAAGAAATCGTAAAAAAGAGAAAAGGACCCACATATACAAAGATATTTGTAGCAGCTCATTTTGTGGTGGCAAAGAATTAGAAATTGAAGGGATGTTCATCACTGGGGAACTAGAGAATGGTTGAACAAATTATGGTATATATATATATATATATATATACAATGGAATATTATTGTACTATAAGAAATGATGATCAGGCAGATTGCAGAAAAACCTGGACAGACTTACCTGAACTGATGCTGAGTAAAGTGAAGAGAACACTGCACAGTAACAACATTATTGTATAATGATCAACTATAATAGATTTAGCTCTTCTTGGTAATACGATGATCCAAGAGAATTCCATAGGACTCATAATGGAAAATGCTACCCACATCCAGAGAAGGAACTATGGAGTCTGAATGTAGGTTGAAGCATACTATTTTCAGTTGTTTTTTTTGCTTTTTCTTCTTTGTGTTTTTTTTCCCTTTTGTTCTGATTCTTCTTTCACAACATGACTAATGTAGAAATATGTTTAATATGATAGCACGTGTATAACCTTTATTAGATTTCATCTTGGGGGGCAGGGCAAGGAGAGAAAGTGAAAAGTTTGGAACTCAAAATCTTATAAAAACGAATGTTGATAAGTATCTTTACATGTAATTGGAAAAACTAAAATACTTTTTTTTTTTAAAAGAAAGATTTAAGTGGTAGCACTGTACACTATAGATTGAATTGGTCAGGAAAGTGGCAAGGATAGGTTGGAAGCATTGTAACTGTCTACAACACACAAGTGGTAGCAGTGGTCATATAAATGGATCATAAATTCATAACACTGTGGAGGAAGAAAAAGTAGGATTTGGTCTATAAGAATAAAGTAAGAGGAAGATACTGTTTTAAAAAAAATTGACTTTTTGAGCTTTCTGAATGGAATTGTGTTGGTAACAGTAATAGTGATTGTTACGGTGGACCAGGGAAATAAAGTGGCTAATACTGTGATAAATGAAAGCCTAAGCAGGACCCCATTGAGACTTAGGAGTGACAAGGAAAATGCACCTGAATGGTATTCACAGTAAACACATGGGCATCATATTAAAAATTTAAGATTGTTAACATCATATTTCAAAGGGGAATTTGGTAAGTAAAAGCAGTGGAAATCCATAGAGCTGACATGCAAGATTAACTGGACATTAAGAAGAAAACATCCATAAGAATGTAGAATGATCAGTGATCAGGCTCAGAAAACTAGAGCAGAAAATAGCCCCTGTCCTCAACAAGCTTAAAATTGTAATAGAGGAGACAATATATGCATACATACATATATACGTGCACATAGGCACAAATACATATAAGTTACATGGAGAATAGATGGAAGACATTATAAGAGACAGATATGAGAGTGGAAGGTATTCTAGGCATGAAACTAGAAAATGGAGACGTGTGAGGAACAGCAAACAGGCCAGTATGACCGAACAGTATTGTGTGGGAATGGAAAGAATGTGTAAGAAGATGTGGAAATAGAGGAGGGGGCCAGGTGGTGAAGAACTTTAAAAATCAAACACAAAGTAGCATACATTTGATCCTGAAGGTAATAGAGAACTACTGAAGTTAGTGGAGCACTTTTTAGAAAGACCACTTTTGTGTCATGTTGAGAATGGATTAAATTGGGGAAAACCTTGAAGCAAAGGGACCAGTTAGCAGGATGTTGTAACAGTCTAAATGAAACTTGATAAGCAGTTAAACTTGGTGATAACTGTTTGAGTGGAGAAAAAAGGACGTGTACAAAAGATGTCATGAAGATGACAACAATATTTGGAACTGTGGGATGAATGAAAATGAGGTTGACACCAAGGCTTCAAACCTGGATAATGGAGGCTGATGATGCCCTCAACAGTAAGCAATAGAGAAGTTGGGTGGAAGAATGGATTTGGGGAAAATATAGCAATGCTAGGCCTTTTGCTAAATGTTGGGGTTATAAGAAGAGGGAAAAGACAGTCCCTGACCTCAAAGAGCTCATATTCTAATGAGGGAGACAACATGTAGACAAATATGTACAAGTAAGCTATATACAGGATAAATTGTTAATAATTAACAGAGTCAAGGCTCTAGAAATTGGAGGGATTGGGAAAGGCTTCCTGCCTGGTGGCCTTTTAGTCAGTACTTTAAAGAAGCCAGAGAGGGCAGTAGCCAAAGACTATGAGGGAGAACATGCCAAGTATTAGGGACAGTTTGAGAAAATATCCAGATGGAACGTCTTGTTCTAGGAGCAACAAAGAGGCTACTGTCACTGTTTTGAAGAGGACGTAGGGGTGGTTTTAGGAGGATGTATGAGAAAGACTGGAAGGGGTTAAGTTATGAAGGGCTTTGAAAACCATATAGAGAATTTTTTTATTTGGTCTTGAAAGTGATAGGGAACCATGGGAGTTTATGAAGTACTAAGGTGACTTGGTCAGACCTGTGCTTTAGGAAAATCACTGTGACAACTGAATAGAGGATGAACTGGGCAGAGACTTGTGGCACATACACCAAATAACCTCTTTCAGTAATCCAGGGATAAGAATATGGGGGAAATATCAAGAGAAATGGGTGCATATTTGAGAAATGTTGAAAAGGTGAAATTAATAGGCCTTGGTAATATTGCATATGGGGTCAAGATCAAGTGTTGATAGATAACGAGGAGACAAGTGACCTAGTTTGGGAGCCTGAATGACTGGGAGGATGGTATTGCCCTCTACGGTAATTGGGAAATTAGAATATGAGGTAAATTCTATTTTGAATATTTTTGTTTTTGTTTTTTGCTTTTTGGATTGCAATTGGGGTTAAGTGACTTGCCCAAGGTCACACGGCTAGTTTTTTGTGTGAAGTGTCTGAGGTCAAATTTGAACTCAGCTCCTCCTGACTCCAGGGCCTGTGCTCTATTCACTGTGCCACCTAGCGGTCCCCTTATTACCCCTTTTTGACATCATGCCTCCTTCCTTTTGACGTGTTCTTTAAAATATCTGCTGAACATTCATTTTTTAAAAGCATTTTGATAAGCAACATTAGAAGTCAGTGGGAACCCCTGGAGTTTGTTGAGTGTGGAGATGATATGGTTAGACCTGTGTTTTAGGAAAATCACTATAGCAGCTGAATAGAGAATGAGCTGAACAGAGACTTGTGGCAGACAGACCAAACAGCAATCTCTAGCAGCAATCCAGGGTTGAGGCATGGTAAAGAGATTTAAGACTTTGGGAGCTGATGGGTTCACCAAGTGAAAAAGTAAAAGGGAGAAAAGGAGAGGGACGGAACCACATGGAACAACTATGGCTAGAAAATATGATCTGGATCAGGATCTAACAAGGTATACATTAAAGGACCAGTCATATAGGCAGAGAACCAGGAGAGAGGTGTCCCAAAAATTTAGAGGGTAGAGAGTATCAAGGAGGAGAAAGTGATCAACAGTGTCAAAGACTGGATTTGGCAACTAAGAGATTATTGACATCTTTGGAGAGAGTGACTTTAGTGGAATAAGACTGAAAGCTGGATTGCAAGAGGTTAATAAGAGAATGAGAGGAGAGAAAGTAGAGGATCTAGCTGGGCTTTTCCAGGAGTTTAACCATGATGGCCAGAAAAGAAATAGGATGACAGCAGAATCAGAAGTATCAAGTGAGGGTTTTTTTTTTAGGATGACAAGGCAGTGGGGAAGGAATCAGTAACAGGGAGAGATTGAAAGTAATTGCTAGGGGCGGCTAAGTGGCACAGTGAATAGAGCATCAACCCTGGAGTTAGAAGGACCTGAGTTCAAATCCAACCTCAAGGCACTTGACACACTCACTAGCACTGTGACCTTAGGTAAGTCGCTTAACCCCAATTGCCTTGCCTTCCCTCCTCCAAAAAAAAAGAAAGAAAGAAAGATGATGTAAAGACAAAGGATATTAATAAAATTTAAAGAAAAAAGTAAGTTCTAGAATGGGGGTGACAGTGGGGAATCTGTTGAAGGATGGAATTGGATTGCTTGATCAGGTAAATGGGGTAGCCTTGTTAAGGAGGAAACATCATCTCATTGTGTAAAACAGGTGAAGGAGGAGATGGTGAAAGAAAGTATGTGTGATGTGAGATGAAGATAGGAAAAGAGGGAGCTTATGATGAAGATGAAGCGTTTTTTTTCTGTATGTGTTCCAAGAGAAGTGTGAGGAGGGATGAAAAGATTTTGGAGGAGTAGATGAGGAGACTAGGATAGTAAGATGATCAGGAAGGTATAGAACCGATTGCCTAGCAGCAGTGAGGGCCCAGTCAAGGTTGTGGAATTTTTTTCCTCTTCAATCAGTAGCATGTGTGTAGTAATGAAGGTGGCTAGGTGGCTAATGGTGAGGGTGATCCCTGGGCTAACACTTAACTGGGTATAATTGGTGATATAAGGGGGCTAGGGAATCAAGAGAGGAGGACAGTGTAGAGTTGAATTCTTCACTTAAGGGTAAAAGATGAGTTTTGTTTTAGACATATCGAGTAAGAGATCTGCTTATAGGATATCTAGTTTAAAATGTCCAGTTGACAGTGATTCATGATTGTAGTCGGGGGCAGCTAAATGATGCAGGAGATAGAATGCTTGCCTAGGGTCAGGAAAGCATGAATTCAAATCAGGCCTCATATGTGTGTGTATGTTACATTATTCTTGTCATATAGATCTGGGATTCATCTCTGTAGAGTTCATATTTGTAAGTAAGGAGAATTTTAGTGTGTTTAAAGTGGATCTTTGTTATTAGAGTTCAGTTTTCCAGGATCTATAGCCATAACAATATTTTGTTCCCAGGTATTAGATATGAGTTCCCATAACTATGGTTAAAATCATCACCACACTTGTGCAGCATTATATAATGATAAATAATATAAACATTCACTGCTATTGTGTCATGAGATATGGGAATGGGGTAATGTAGACTTGTGAGGCCGTCATTGTCTGTTGCCCTATTAAAGCAGGTGGGCATTGAGCAATGAATGGGGAACCTTAGGGTTGAATGCATGGCTGCCATCAAGGCTTGGGGAGAATCTGTGTTTGCCTCAGCTGGCCCCCATTGAGGCCTAAGGGGATTTAGGGGATGCACAAGTTGTGCCAGTCTCGACTGACCCCATCAAGACAAAGGAGTAGTTGCCCTGGGAGAAGGGTGATAAAAGAATGATGTAGGAATTTGTCCTCCTATTATCAGCAATCCTCTTCTAAGAAACTAGACTAGAATAAAAAGATTATTAACCCCTTCTTAGTGTCTTTTCTGTCTGCCCAGATCAAGAATGAACCTGAGCTAGCAGCCACCCTGTGTGCTGTGTTTATTTGTCTTACAATACTGAACCCTTTTCAGGGTTGAGATATCGTTGAGTGAGTATAGAGAGAAAAGAGGGCTTAGAACAGAACCTTAGGAAACACCCATAATATTGGGCATGATATGAATAAAGTCCCAGGAACGTAAACTTATAAGGAGTAGTCATAGAGGTAGGAGAACCAAGATAAGGTAATGTTAAAAAAAAAAATCTTCAGAGGGGAAATAATATCCAGGAGGATAAGGTGATCTATAGTGTCAGATGCTGCAGAAAGCTCCAGAAGGATGAAGATTGAGAAAAATTACATTTGACATTTAAGAAAAAAGTGGAAACTTAGGAGAGAGCAATTTCATTTGATAGATCAGAAGCCAAGTTTCAGAGGATTTAGAAGAGATTGGGAGGAGAGAAATTGGAAGCTCTGAGCATAGACAGCTTATTCAAGATGTTTAACTGAAGGGAAAAAGAGATAGAACATGATAGCTTGTGGCAATGTTAAGCTGTAGTGTGGGTTTCTTAAGGACTTGTGCTTTAGCATTATCACTTTGGGAGCTGAGTGGGGGATAGACCAATATAAGAAGGAGGCTTAAAGCAGAAAAGCCACTGCAGGGTGTTGTCCAGGCATGAGATATTAGTTGGAGGTAGAGATCAATCCAATGGGTGTGGGCTTGAATAGAGACAACTGAACCCCAGGGAACTAATGAGAAAACCAAATGAGGTAGTATAGTTTGAGAATAGAAGAGAGCCCAAGACAGGGCTTTGAGAGACACTCATGTTTAAGGAACAACTATTTAAGTATCTGCTATGTGTGAGGCCATATGCTAAGCACTTCACAAACCTTATACCATTTGATACTCACAACAGACTTGAGTGTTAAATGCTATTATTATTATTGATCTTCATTTCACAGTTGAGGAAGCTGAAGCAGGTAGCCTTGAATGACTTGCCCAGTTTCATTCAGCTGCAGATTGTCTGATGCTGATTTGGAATTCAGCGCCCATGCACTCTCACTCTCTCTCTCTCTCTCTCTCTCTCTCTCTCTCTCTCTCTCTCTCTCTCTCTCTCTCTCTCTCTCTCTCTCTTCTCAGATATTAAATAGCCAGTTTACCCCACACACAACACTTTTCTACCTCTTTTTTCTTTATTCCCCCCTTTACGTTGTCAGCTTGTTGAGGACAAGAACTGATTTCTTTTTATTAATTGTATCTTCAGTACTTAACCTGGAACAGGATTGGTGTATAATGAATGCTTTTTGGATTGAACTGAGGAAGAGAATGCCTTTTTTCAGTTATCTCGTGCTATAGAAAAGTCAAGGAGGAAAATGGCTGGTGAGACATAATTAAAAAGAGCCCTGGAGTGAAAGTCAAAGAATCTGACTTCAAATCTCAGCCCTTCTACTTGTTTTATCTTTGGCCTTCAGTTAGTTTCCTGATCTCAACATTAAGGGAATTGGAGTATATGATTTCTAAGGCCTCTTCTAATTCTAAACTTTAAGTCCTGGGTTCTCTGAAAAAAAATGGTTATATTTGTTATATTCAATAGTTATTAGTGACCCTAGAGAACGGTTCTAATAGAATGGTTGAGACACAAGGCTAGTAGCAGGGTGGATTAAAACTAATTGAGTTATAAATGAAAGTAACTGGTGTAGATAACTACTTGGTGAAATTTGCCTAAGAAAATTATGAAATAGCATAATATCTAAAAGAACATCAGGGTCAAGGAAAGAGTTTTAGTTTTTACTTTTTGTTTTAACCCAGCATAGGAGGTAATTGTTCCTAAGGACAGAATGTAAGGATCCGATGAAGGGAGATTGAATCCCCTGGGAAGGAATGAAGATTAGTGTGCATTGGGGGTGATATGGAAGATAGATCTTGGATCTAAATGGCAGTTGTTGAGGAAAGACTAGCCAGAGGCAGAAAGAGACATAGTCATTAATATTGCATAACCTTTCATCCAGACTTTAAACAACATAGAGTTCATATGGAATATATTTATTTTTTCAAGGTTTGAACTATATATTGTTGTTGATATATCCTGTATTGGTCTAATTTTTACTGGTATGTCCTGGCACAGTAAATAGAGAACTAGGGTCTAAGCCAGGTTGACCAGGATTGAAGTCCTGCCTCTGACAAGTACTGAGTATGTGAACCTGGGAAAATTGTCAGCACTCTAGACAGTTCTCTAAGATTATATATTACAGACAAGGGGCTGATGTGCATTGGTGGAGGGAGTTTCTTTGCTTGTGCCAGTCAAATTACAGATCTCTTCCATATCCTTGGGGTCATTGAGAGGCAGCCATTTGGTACGGTGGGTAAAGTGCTGGACTTGGAGTCAAGAAGAACTGAGTTCAAATCGTTCCATAGACTATGTAATTAGCTATGTAATTCTGGGCAAATCACTTAACCTCTTCTGCAGTTTCCTCATCTGTAAAGGAATAATAATTGTACCTACTTATCTGAGTTGTTGTGAGAATAAAATTTGATGATGTTTGGAAACTAAGCTCAAAGTGCTATATGCATCCTATTATTATTATTATCCGAGTCCCTATCCCTGTCCCTTTTATTAAATGAACGTGATCTTTTAAATTACTATAATTGATACACCTCTGTCATAAATTTTTTCCTGAAATGTGTCCAAGAAGAAGTACTGGTGGTATTATGTACTGATTAGAAATTACTTACCCGTAGCCATCATGGAAAGAAATTTGAAATTGAAAAGAAAGTACCTAAAATGTCTGTATTCTTTGAGTCAAAAATTCTACTGCTAAGTATGAAACCAGAGGAAGTTAATTTTTTTTTTTTAAGGCATAATTTTGTATAGAGCAAAGAACTGGAAACAGCATTTCCCCATTCATGAGGGAAGAGTTACACAAGTTGTAGTACATCAATTTAACAGAATACTACTGTGAAAAAAATTAATATGATTTAATTTAGAGAAGCATGGGAATATTTGTATGAACAATTGATGCAGAGTTAAGTAATTAGAACCATGAAAATAGTATATACACAATGGCTAAGTAACATATATGGAAAAAATAACAAAATAATTAAAACTTTATGCTTTGAAATTATAATGACTAAACTTAAACCCAATGAGATAAACAAAGGTACTTTCCTACCATTGGGGGATTATGGGTATGGAAGTCTGCATACTACCGTGTTTCCCCGATAATAAGACCTATCTATCCCGAAAATAAGCCCTCCCCTTACTGTGTAAGATTCCTCGAAAATAAGCCCTATTGAGATTGCTACTATAGTGAAGGTGATCCCCTGTGCTACACGCTACATTACGGTACCCTATGTATGCACTGTTTCCCCCCCCCCCCCGTGAAACGCACGCCACGCTCTGAGCTGCATCCGATCAGAGCTGCAGCAGTGAGCATGTCATCCTGTTCTTCCCCAGTGATTTGCTTATTGAATAAAGGTACATTTTTTTGTTCACATTTACCTGTTTATTAAAATTGCTGTCAATGTTCATTAAAATAAGCCCTCCCCTGAAAATAAGCCCTCTGGTGTTTTTCTGTCCAAAAAAAATAATAAGACAGTGTCTTATTATCGGGGAAACACGGTATGTCAGAGTTTGTGATTATATGCTAATTAACTATGCTAAATTGAGTTTTCTTTTCCTTTTATTTTTTGTTACAAAAGAATATTTCTCTGGGAGCAAGAGAATTGTAGATATATTGAGAAAATTAGGTGGTTTAAAAATGAGTTAATAAATTTTAGTTTAAAAACTTGCTCAGGGGGTAGCTAGGTGGCGAAGTGAATAGAGCAGTGGCCCTGGAGTCAGGAGGACCTGAGTTCAAATCCTGCCTCAGACACTTAACACAAAACTAGCCCTGTGACTTTGGGCAAGTAACTTAAGCCCAGTTGCCCTGCATTCCCCCCTCCAAAAAGCAAAAAATAAAAACTTTCTCAGTATTTTTTTTTTATTCACTGATGGGCATACCCTTATCCTCAACTCCTTATCATAACTTAAACTTGAAAAGTTTTACATAAGGTGAGGGATTGAAGTCGTCTAGTTCTTTTTTTTTTAATTTTATGTTTATTTTTAGTTTACAACATTCATTTCCACAAGATTTTGAGTTACAAATTTTCTCCCTGTCTTTCCCCTACCCACCACCCCAAAACAGTGATCCCACTGAATACCCCCTCCCCCAATCTGCTGTCTGCTATATCCTCCCCCATACTCCCTCCAACTTTCCAGTAGGGCAAGATGGATCTCCATAGCCCAGTGCCTGTATATCTTACTTCCCAGTGCATACAAAAAATAATAATAATAATATTTTTTTTACATTTTATTTTAAAACTTAGAATTCCAGATTCTTTCCCTTCTTCCCTTGTTACCCACCCTTACTGGGAATATAAGCAATTCAATATAGGTTGTACATGTATAGTTATGCAAAACATTTCCATAGTGGATATATTGTGAAAGACTGACAATATTTCCCTCCATCCTATCCTGTACCACACTTGTTCTATTCTCTACTCTGACCCTGTCCCTTTTCAAAAGTGTGTGCTTCTAACTACCCTCTCCCCAAATCTGCCATCCCTTCTGTCATCCCCCCCTCTTATCCCCTTTCCACCTACTTTCCTGTAGGGTAAGATAACCAATTTAGTGTGTATGTTATTCCTTTCTTAAGCCAAAGTCAATGAGAGTAAGGTTAACCATTCCCTTTTGCCTTCCTGTTCTTCCCCTCCATTGTAATAGTTTTGTCTTACTTCTTTTATGTGAGATAATTTACCCTCTTCTCTCTCTCCCTATCTCCTCTCATTATATTCCTCTCTCACCTCTTAATTTTATTTTTTAAATATCCTTTCCTATTCAGTTGATCCTGTGCCCTGTCTATGTATGTCTGTACACATATATACGCACACTCACATGTATTCATACACACATATACCCTCCAATATAGACATATGTATGTATACATATCTATACATTTATATTCCCTTCAACTATCTTCATACTGAGAAAAATTTCATAATTTACAATGATCATTTTTCCATTAGGAATGTAAGTAATTCAACTTTAAGTTCCTTATGATTTCTTTTCCCTATTTACCTTCTCATGCTTCTCTTTCTTCTTGTATTTGAAAGTCATATTTTCTGTTCAGCTCAGGTTTTTTCATCAAGAATGCTTCAAAGTCCTCTGTTTCATTGAATGATCATATTTTCCCCTGAAACATGATACTCAGTTTTGCTGGGGAGGTGAATCTTGGTTTTAATCCTAGCTCCTTTGACCTCCGGAATATCATAGTCCTAGCCCTTTGATCACTTAATGTAGAAACTGCTAGATCCTGTGTTATCCTGATTGTGTTTCCACAGTGCTCAAATTGTTTCTTCCAGACAGCTTTAATATGTTCTTCTTGACCTGGGAACTCAGGAATTTGGCTATGATATTCCTAGCAGTTTTCTTTTCTTTTTTTTTTTTTTATTTAAGCAATTGGGGTTAAATAACTTGCTCAATGTTACACGGCCAGTTATTTCTGGGTGTGGTGCTAAGTATCAGAGCTCAGATTCGATCCCAGGTCATCCTGGTTCTTGGGCCGGTACTCTTACTCACTGAGCCACCTGGCCACTCCTAAGCAATTGGGATTAAGTAACTTGCTTAAGGTTACACGGCCAGGTGTTTCTGGGTGGGCACTTAGTGCCTGAGCCTGGATTCTATCCCAGGTCATCCCAACTCTGGGCCCGGTGCTCTTATTGACTGTGCTACCTGGACGCCCCTTGTGATCTTTTTCAAGAGGTGATTGGTGAATTCTTTCAATTTCTATTTTGTCCTCTGGTTCTAAACTATCAGGGTAATTTTTCTGGAGAATTTCTTGAAGGATGATTTCTAGGTTCTTTTTTGACCGTGGCTTTAAGATAGTCCAATAATTTTAAAATTATCTCTCCTGGATCTATTTTCTAGGTTAGTGGTTTTTCCAATGAGATATTTCACATTGCCTTCTATTTTTTCATTTGTTTGGATCTGTTTAATAGTATCTTGATTTTTCATAAAGTCACTAGCTTCCATTTGCTCCAGTCTAATTCTGAAGGAATGATTTTCTTCAGTGAGCTTTTGAGATTCTTTTTCCATCTGGGAAATTCAAATTTGGCTTTTTAAGGCATTCTTCTCCTCATTGGCTTTTTGAGCCTCTTCTGCCATTTAAGTTAGTCTATTTTCTTCAGTCAGTTTCTTGACACAGTTTTCATGATTTCCTTACATCATTCTCATTATTTCTCTTCCCAGTTTTTCCTCCACTTCTCTTACTTGGTTTTTAAAATCCTTCTTAAGCTCCTCTATGGCCTGTAGCCACCAGTTCATATTTCTCTTGGAAGCTGTTGGTGCAGGAGTTCTAATTTTGTTGTCTTCCTCCCATTCCATAGTTTGATCCTTTTTGTCCCCAAAAAAGGAATCTAAGGTTTGACTGCTGTGCTTGCTAGCTTCCTTTGCTTGCTCATGTTGTCAATCAATTATTTGACTTTTGAGCTTTTTGCCACAGTAGAACTCTGCTTCCAGAGGAAAGAGCTTTGTCCCAAATCACTGGGGATTTTGCAACTGTTGGAGCTATTAGTTGGGTGCCCTCTCTGAAGCCCCCACAAGCTCTGGCACCCTGGTCACACACCCCAGGACAGTGATCCAGATGCAAGCATTTTAAAGCAAGAGCAATTACCCTTAGAATGGTTGCTTGGTTCCCCCTATAATCTGTAGGCTAGGATCTCTGAAGCAGGCCACCACAACTCCACCACTTCTTGCCCCAGGGGGCAGGGTTAGGACCCACTCCTCTGTCCCCCCAGTTCCAGCAGAGTTCCACACTGACCTTTTACTTTTTCTTTGGCATTTATGGGTTGATAATTCTGGAAACCCACCACAGCTTCTGGTGACCCACTCTCTGGAAATTTGCTCCAGCCACTGTTGGTTGGGACAGGCCTGGGGCTAAAACATCAGGCTCACATGGGACTGGGCTCAGCTCCCAGCATGCTGTGATGGACCCTTCCTGTAGGCCTTATGGGCTGCCTTCATTGGGAGATTTCTCTCTGTCACTTTTGTGGGTTCTATAGCTCTAAAGTTTGTTTAGAGTCATATTTTATACGTATTTGAGGTGGTTATGGAGGGAGCTCATGGAGTTTTCCTGCTTCTACACCACTATCTTCACTCTGCCCCCTTTAAGTCTAGTTCTAAAGTTCTTTGTTTTATTCTGTAACATAAGCATCTCTATTGTTAAGACTCATAAAAAGTTGGTTAAACTGTCTGCCAGGATTGAGTACTCAACTATCAGGAAATGCTTTTTGTGCCCTGGCAACTGTTCAGTCCTAGAAATTCCTTGTTCTTTTCAAATGCCTGTTTTTGGTTTTGTTTTTTTTGTTTGTTTGTTTGTTTGTTTTTTGTGGTGATAGTAGTGACTAGAATATAATAAAAAACATTTTACTTCCGACCAAAATAGAACTTCTTTGGCCTCATTGCATGGAATATTAGATGAATGGCCATTCATCTAGATCAACTTAAATTGGATGAGGATACAACATAATTTTTTTTTTACAGTTAGAAAATTTTTTCTTTTTTAAAATTTTTATTTAATTATTTTATTTTCAGTTTTCGATATTTACTTCCATAAGTTTTAAATTTCACCCCTCCCTCTCCAAGATGGCCTGCAATCTGATATAAGCTATACATATACATTCCTATTAAAACATATCTTCTTTTTTTTGTTAGTCATGTTGTGTAGAAGAATTTTAACAAATAGGAGAAATCATGAGAAGGAAAAAGAAAAAAAAGAAAATATTCTGCTTCATTCTGCATTCAGACTCCATAATTCTCTCTGGATGTGGATGGCATTTTCCATCATGAGTCCTTTGGATTTGTTTTAGGTCTATGTAGCAGCAAACACCCTGGCGTCCTCAGGGTTTGCTGCTACCACAGGTTCTTGGATCTGCTTTGTTAAAGGAAAGCAACTCAAAATGGGTTAACAAGCTTACTTTAATCAGTCAGACATATATCGTTTACCTTGTTCAGGGGAATAAGGTCAGGACCCCGAACTTCAAAGTATACAAGCAGAATTATCAAGACAGAAACAGATCAAGTAGACAGATTTCCAAACTGTCCAACCATTACATCCATACCCAGTCAACATCTGGGTTTCCACATCTGGGTTTTTCAAAGCCGGGGGGGGGGGGGGGGGGCGGGGGAACGGCGTCCCCGAATACCAAGAAAAAAAAAAAAAACCTTCCCAAAATGAGCCCCCAAAAAAAAAAACCACAAAAACAAAAAAAAACCCCCCCCCCCCCCCCAAAAAAAAAAAAAATTCTCCTTGGGGGGTTTTGGGGGGGGGGGGGGGGGGGGTGGCCTGGACAATGGCTTCCCAGAATACAGATCAAATCACAGAACACTTCTCAAAGTGAGCCCCCAAAACAAAGCCTCACATCAGGGCTTATATAGCCTTCTCCTGGCTCAGAGAATGTCCCTGGCCAATCAAGAAGTATCTACTGAAAAACAAGCCTCCCGCCCCAGGCTTCAGGTGCACTTTAGCCTAGGGGCAGGGAAGATCTTTAAATTTGCATTCCCATTACAGTCTACAGTATTCCTTCAAAATATTTTACAGTTTCATAGACGTGGTTGGCATGCTGGTGCATTTGTAAAGCAAAGTCAGATATGCAGTGCAGTGATTAACTTAACCAGTATTAGTTTATAGCCCACCTCTGTGTCACTATTCACATTTGGTTGATAATATTTGGGCAGAAAAAATGTTGTTTCTCTCTCTTTTTTGTTTCACTACTTTGTACTCCTACCTTCTTAGAGTATCCTTAGGGTCTTCCTTAATATATCTCTTAGAACACCAAAAAGAACAAAAATAATTATTTTCCAGGTCCATGAATGGACAAAATTATTATTATTAGCAGGGGATTATTAGGAAGAGGTTTTTTTTGGAGACAAGGTAGATTTGAAAGAATAAGGTAGATCATAGAATGTTAGAACTGTAATTTTTCCAATCATTTAACTATCTTATAGTTAAAGAAATAGCTTTATAAATGGTTATTGACTTGTTCAAGGCTTAAAAATGGGAATTAATAGCACCTAATTCTGGGCACTCATTTCTCAGTACATTTCAAAGTTTTGTTTACAGGCAAAATATATTTTAATTTTCCTTGCTATTTTGTAGGTACAAAGAATTTTACGTGAAAGATTTTGTCACCAGATTCCAAAGGGTCACCTATTTGGAGTTCAAGCACAGTACAGGTAAGAAGAGTATTGATAATCTTACTTTTGACTCATATTTATACTTTTCATTAGAGCAACAAAATTGAGATTTTCTTATCTTGGTCATTGCCAACGTACTTTGACAAATACTGCTCCTCCTACCTCTTCTTGGCATTTAAAGTATTGAGGCTTAAATTATCACTACATTTCCACTTAAATTGTTGTGTTTTTGTTTTAGTTTTTGTGGGGGTATTTTCTTTAAGGTTGTTAGAGCTTGATAGGTCCTGTCTTCATTTTTAAACCTTTTATAATTTCAGACACTTAATTGAGCTGCTAAAACGAACAGCTATCCATGGAGAAAGTAACTCTGCACTAATTATTGGACCCCGAGGATCAGGAAAAACTATGGTAAAAATTGATTTTTTTAAAAATTTAACCTCTATCATTTATTTATTCCATACCATCCTGTCTTCTTCAACAGAATGCCTCCTTAGGAATTCCTACTCTTTCACTTCTTTTCAATCACTTCTTCTACTGACTTTTTTCCTACTGCCTACAAGCACACCTATGTCTTTCCTATTCTGAAAAAAAAAATAACTTCTCTCAATCCTTCCATCCTTGCCAACTGTTGTCTTGATTTTTTTTCTGCCCTTTGTAGGAAAACTTCTCAAAAAGGCCTTCTCCAGTAGGTGTCCTTACTTAGTCTCCTCTCACTCTCTTCTTTTTTTTTTTCATTTTTCATATGTTTTATTAACTTATGATTTACATCATTAATTTCCGCCACATACTGAGTTACAAATTTTCTCCCCGTTTTTTCCCCTACCCACCACCCCAGAATAGCAGTCCCACAGGATATCCCCTCCTCCAATCTGCTCTCTCCCATATCTTCTCCCATACCCCATTAAACTTTTTCAGTAGGGCATGGTGGATCTCTATGCCCCAGTGCCTGTATATCTTCTTTCCCAATTACATGTAAAATAGTACTAATAATAGTATATATGTATATATAATATTAAACATTTGATTTTAAAACTTTGAATTCCAGATTCATTCCCTTCCTCCTTTGTCACCCACCCTTACTGGGAAGATAAGCAGTTCTGTATAGAATGTACATGTATAGCTAATGCAAAACATTAGCATAGTAGATGTATTGTAAAAGACTGACTATATTTCCCTCTCTCCTATCCCACCACCCACTTGTTCTATTCTCTACTTTGATCCCATCCCTTTTCAAACGTGAGTGCTTCCAACTTCCCTCCCCCCAGCCTGCCCTCCCTTCCATCATCCCCCCTCTCATCCCCTTCCCCCTACTCTCCTGTAGGGTGAGATACCCTATTTAGTGTGTATTTCATTCCCTCCCCAAGCCAAATTCAGTGAAAATAAGGTTGACCCATTCTCTTTTGCCTTCCTATTCTTCCCCTCCTAGTAACCCTTTACCCTTGCCTCTTCTTTATGAGATAGTTTACCCCATTCTGTCTCTCCCCATCTCCTCTCATTATATTCCTCTCACCTCTTAATTTCACCTTTTAAGTGTCATCCCTTCCTATTAAATTGGTCCTGTGCCTTCTATCTATGTATACCTGTAATCATATATACATACATTCACATATGTATTCATACTCCCGTATACACTCCGATATAGACATATGTATTTCATTCAACTACTTTCATACTGAGAAAAGTTTCATCAGTTACAATTATCGTTTTTCCATGTAGGAATGCTAATAGTTCAACTTCGATCAGTGGCTTATGATTTCTTTTCCCTGTTTACCTTCTCAAGCTTCTCTTGCTTCTTGTATCTGGATGTCAGATTTTCTATTCAACTCTGGTTTTTTCATTAAGACTGCTTGAAAGTCCTCTATTCCACTGAATGACCATATTTTCCCCTGAAAGATGATATTCAGTTTTGTTGGGTAGGTGATTCTTGTTTTTCATCCCAGCTCCTCTGCCCTCTGGAATATCCTATTCCAGGCCCTTCGATCCCTCAGTGTAGAAGCTGCCAGATCCAGTGTTATCCCGATTGTGTTTCTACAATATTCAAATTGTTTCTTCCTGAGTACTTGTAATATTCTCTCCTTGATCTGGGAATTCTGGAACCTGGCTATAATATTCCTAGGAGTTTTGTTTTTGCAATCTTTTTCAGGAGGTGATCGGTGGATTCTTTCAGCCTCTATTTTGTCCTCTGGTTCTAAGATATCAGGGCAGTTTTCCTTGAGAATTTCTTGGAGGATGATTTCTAGGTTCTTTCTTTGATCATGGCTTTTAGGTAGTCCAAAAAAATTTTTTTTTTAAGCAATTGGGGTTAAGTAACTTGCTCAAGGTTACACGGCCAGTTATTATCTCTGGGTGTGGTGCTGAGTATCTGAGCCGAGATTTGATCCAGGTCATCCCGACACTGGAGCCGGTGCTCTTACTCGCTGAGCCACCTGGCCTCCCCTAAGCAATTGGGGTTAAGTAACTTGCTCAAGGTTACACGGCCAGGTGTTACTGGGTGGGTGCTAAGTGTCTGAGCCCGGGATTCGATCTCCAGGTGTTCTCAACACTGGAGCCGGTGCTCTTACTCACTGTGCTACCTGGCCGCCCCAGTCCAATAATTTTTAAGTTATTTCTCCTGGATCTTTTTTCCATGTCAGTGGTTTTTCCCATGAGATATTTCACATTGCCTTCTATTTTTTCATGTTTTTGAATCTGTTTAGTAGTATCTTGATTTCTCAAGTAGTCACTAGCTTCCATTTGCTCCAGTCTAATTCTGAAGGAATGATTTGAGCTTTTGAGATTCTTTTTCTATCTGGCAAATTTTGCTTTTTAAGGCAATTCTTCTCCTTATTGGCTTTCTGAGCCTCTTTTGCCATTTGAATTAGTCTATTTTTTAAGGTGTTATTTTCTTCATTCACATTTTTGAGTCTCATTTCATAATTTTATTGTATCGTTCTCATTTCTCTTCCCAGTTTTTCCTCTACTTCTCTTATTTGGTTTTCAAAATCCCTTTAAAACTCTCATATGGCCTGTAACCAGCTCATATTTTTCTTGGAAGCTTTTGGTGCAGGACTTTGGAGTTCACTGTCTTCCTCCTGTTCCTTTGGTCCTTTTTGTCCCCAAAATACATGTGTAAAGTCGGGTTGCTATGCTTGCTTTGCATCCTTTGCTTGCTCATATTTCCACTCAAGTTACTTTACTTTTAAGCTTTTTGCCACAGTAGAACTCTGCTACCAGAGAGGGGAGCTTTGTCCCAATCATAGGGGTTTTCTCATTTGCCAGAGTTATTACTTGCCTGCACTCTCTGAAGCCTCCATAATCTCTGGCGCACTGGTCATGTTTACCAGGACCTCTACCCTAGACTGTGATCCAGATCTGAGCAGGTTAAAGCAAGAGGGATTACTCCTCAGACTGGTTGCTTGGTCCCCCTACAATTTGCAGGGAAGAGCTCTGAAGCAGTCACATGGCAGCAGTTGCAGGGCCGCCACACCTCAGCTGCTTCTCCCTCCAGAGGCAAAGGCTGGACCATACTCCTTCTTCCCAAAGTCCACAGTACACTGACCTCACACTTTGTCCTTGTCATCTATGGGTTGATAATTCTGAAAACTGTCATAGGTGCTGGTGATCCGAAGGCCATCCAGCTGGCAGCTGGTTGTGGCTGCCCTGAGGCTAAAATCTCTGGCTCACTTGGGGCTCAGCTCGGCTCCCAGAGCTCATTGTGCTGGCCCCTTCCTGCCAGCCTGCTGGACTATCTTCAGGGGGTGGTTAGCTTCTTTTTGTCATTTTGTGGGTTTTGTAGCTCCAAACGTTTGTGTAGAGTCATTTTTTACATGAATTGGAGGAGGTGGGAGTGGGAGCCGTGCAGAAGTCCTAACTATATCTTGCAATTATGTCACTCCACAGTTAGGGCCTTTGTAACTTATCCTCTATAAAAAACTTCTTTGTGTTGTTGTGGGAGGTGTGGCATCTAGATATAAAATCTAGAGCTTTGGATTTGAATCCTGGTTCTTGACATTTATTAGCTAAGTGACTATGGTCAAGTCACTTAATGTCTCTGAGCTTCATTTTATGTATTTGTAATATGATAATAATACTTATTTTAGGAAGTAAGTACTACATAAACCTTTAAAACACTATATAAATGTGAGTTATCATTATTACTGTTTAGTTGTGACTTGTTCAGGGGAAACGAGGGATCTGGTGCTCTTACATTTTGGAAACTTATATTGTAAAATCTCCCTCTGTGTACAAATTTGCAATTCTAAATCTCATCTCATTCATCTAATAACCAGCACCACCTTTTGTCCCGTAAAACTTGGATTTATCTCCAGTGTATATGATGGTCTGGATAATTTCTCCTTATTGTTAACTTGGCAAAGCTAACTTAGCTAAACCTGTTTCCTGGTTCCTTGTCCCTGTGTTCTCTGGAGTAATAAGGATTTAGTTTCTTTATTAGAAAAGACTTCCAACTTTACCTCCTTTTTGCCGGTGGTTCAGGAGACTCAGCACATTATTCTTGGCCCATATTCCTTAGCACCTTTATTTTCAGCTATAAGGCATACTCTTAACTTGTTAGGCTCACTTCTTTTAGAATAGTAGAAAAATAAGTTCAGAAAGAAATTCGTTTGTGTTTTGTTTTTCATCCACCTGTTATTAGTTTCTAGACTTCTTGGATATACAAATTATGCTGTATGAGCAATTCAGAAAGTACCTTACAAAAGATTTGTCTGTTTGGTGAGAAGCCAAAAATAGTAGCATAGTGTAACAGAAAAATAGTGGATTTCTGATTAGGAAGCCTGGGTTCAAATTCTAGTTCTACTACTTAATGGGCCTATATTTAACAAAATTTCAATAATAATACTCCTGCCAACTTCATGGGATTGGTGAAAAAATATTTTGAAAAATCCTATAAACATATATCTTAAATTTAATACCTTTACTCAGCCAGTTTATTATGTGGATATGAGTGAATATCTATTTACTGTGCTTAGCACAGTAATAGGCACTAAATGCTTATTCTGTTCCCCTTTACAGTTCAGGGTGCTGTTCCCCAGTAAGTAAAGAATATCTTTTTCTTGTCTCGATATTGTTCTCCTATTTTTATATCTCTGCTTTTTCTCTTCTCCTTTCCTTTTACCATTGTCCCTCTGCCACACCCCCGCCTCATCATGAGATGTGAAATGTGTCATATGAAACAGAATATGTTTTTCCAGAGATCCAAAAAAAGTGTTATTGTCAGCTTTTTTCCTAGGTGGAGCTATTGTGCTACCTCAGATAATCTTTTGATTCTTTTGTAAAGTTTTATTTTATATCCCTGAAGCCCAGTAACTACCAAGTGACAGAAAAGAGAAATTTTAGTTCTATTTCTCTGTTTTATGTTTTAGAGACTCATTTTCCTGACTACTTTCAGTGTTTGGCCAAGGATTTTTAATGTGACTGAAACATATGTAAGCATATCCATGACAGAAGTGATATGAATTCTGTCTAGAAAAAGGTTGCAACCTAATGACAAAGGCCTTTAAATGTGAAACTGAAGAGTCTGTACTTTATCCGAAAGCCAATAGGGAACCACAGAAGTTCTCGAGAATGGAAATGACATAGACTTGTGACTTTTTTTAAATTAATTTTTATTTTTTGCCTTTTTTTGGAGAACAATTGGGGTTAAGTGACTTGCCCAAGGTCACATGGCTAGTTTTTATGTTAAGTGTCTGAGGCTGGACTTGAACTCACATCCTCCTGACTCCAGGGCCGGTGCTCTATTCACTTTGCCACCTAGCCTCCCCTTTGTGACTTATTTATGAAAATCAGTTTTGCAGCTGTGAAAAGGATGGATTGGAATGGAGAGAGATCAGAGGCAGGGAGACCAAGTTGGGCACTTCGGTAGTAGTATTAGATCACATATGTCAAACTCACCCCATGAGCCAGATTGAAACGTAAATGGGGATAAAAATACAATACAACATAGACAGAGTTAATTTATAGTTTTCTAAATCAATATGGGGCTTCAGAATTCTCTTTCTCTTTGTTTTGGCAAAACTGGTCTAGTTGAAAGGTGATAAGGGGCCTAAATTTGGGTTGGTCATATGTGATTAGAAACAGATTTGAGTATGAGAGATATTGAGGTAGAATCAACAAGTCTTAAAAATTGATTTTGATTATATAATGTAAGAGACTATCAAGAAGAGGCCCAGGTGGTTCCAAATCTATAAACATGGATTGAGCATGTGGGAATGCAGTTATGGAGAATCAGGAGGAAAATTCCAGAAATTGAGGCATGGCAGAGCAGATGATTGAAGTTTCAGTTTGCTGGAGGAGACAAGAGGGAATAGGATCACGTGCACTTGTAGAGAATGTGACTTTGGCAAGAAGGTCTTTTTTTTTTTTTTGCTTTTTTGGATGGCAATTTGGGGTTAAGTGACTTGCCCAAGGTCACACAGCTTATTTTTGTGTTAAGTATCTGAGGCCAGATTTGAACTGAGGTCCTCCTGACTGCAGGGCCGGTGCTCTATTCACTGTTCCTCCTAGCCGCCCTGAAGAAGGTCTTCTTTATTGTCAGAAGTGTGGGGGAAAAGAAGAGAGAGGCAAGTAGGGGATGATGTTAAGAGGTTTTGAGATGAAGAGAAGGGAAGAAGAGTGAGTTTTCATTGAATGGCATCAATTTTTCCAGAAAAGTAAGAGGTGAGGTCCTTGGCTGAGAGAGGAGGGATTTTAAAGTATAAGAGGTTTGAAAAGAATCATGCCAATAGCACCTTCAGTCTCAGTGATATTTCAAGATGTAGGCCCAGTTGTGTCAGCAGGATGGCTCCTGGTCCCATCCTTCCCACCATTTTATCCCCTCACAGGAAGAGCACAATAGAGTGATTATTAATGCCTTGTACTTTTTTCTGCCTATCACCAGTACATCTTAGAGGCTGAATTTTATTTTTGATCTGTGACCTGCAGAACTCTCCCATCGCAATTTCCAGTTCTGTTCTCGCTTTCCTTGCTTATTATTCATTCTCCAGCTTTATAAGAGAAAGCTTTCCTACTCATACCTTCTTCCCTATTCTATTAAACCCCACCCCATCCATGGCCTACTTTCATCTTACCCAGGCCTTCCACTGTGTCTTTTGGAATTCCCATTCCATAGTGAGTAAGCTTCCCTTCATCCTGGTCCTTTTTTCTCAGTCCTTCTATAAACCAGTGCTTGACAAGACCTGGCTTTGAGCTGTTGACACTATATCCTTGACTCTTTTGGTACTGGCTATACCTTTATACAGGTACACTAGTACTATAGGAAGTGGGTGGAATACTCCCTGTTCTCATTGTCAGTTCCTGACATTCCCTTTACAAATGTCAGTCTGTTTCTTTGAAGCTCACAGTATGAAAATTTCCCACCCAGTCCTAGTAGTAGTGGCTGTCGTGTAGCAGCGTCCAGGTCATTTTCTCTTCTTTCTCAAGCGGTTCAGCACCCGATCACTCTGTGGTAGGCTGGAGTTTAGGAAAGGGAATAGTTCACATATTTTTTTGAAGAACAGTAATTCAACTCAGAGGATGAAAAGTTTCATTGTACTTTTCACTAGTCACAGCACATTTAGAGTAATGTACTTAGTTTTAGTATCCACATTTTTAGAATAAAATGGAACTTGTAGCAGATGCAGAAGAGAAGGAATAGGGTGACTAGAGGTCTAGAATTTGTCGTATGAGGAATATTTGAAGGAACTTGGAAAGTTATCTTTTGTGCACAAAAGAGAAAATGATGAGGGCCTTGATAACTGTCTTAAAATGTCACATAAAACGGGTCTTACCATTCTGGGAAGGTTTGGAACTGTGCTCAAAAGACTATGTTACTATGCTGTCCCTTTGACCTAGTGCATATAACTCAAAGAGATCAAAAGAGAGGAAAAGGACCCTTACGTACAGTTATTTATAGCATTATTTATATATAAAATTATTTATTGCAGGTCTTTTTGTAGTAACAAATAATTGGAAAGTGAGAGAATTGTCAACTGGGGAATAGCTGAATTAGTTATGTTATTTGAATGTGATGATGATTATAAGAATTGATGAAGGTTAAGCTATGAGAAAAAACATGGGAAGACTTGTATGAACTGTGATGCAAAGTGGATTAAATTAGGAGAACAGTTTATACAGTAACAACAATTTTTAAAAGACAGTAAGCTCTAAAAGCTTAAGAAATCTGAACACAATGACCAACTGTAGTTCCGAAAGATTAATGAGACATTGTCTTCAGATAAAGAAAGATGGACTCAGAGTGCAGATTTTAAGCATATTTTCTCTTTTTCCTTGACTTTTTTTAAAATTTCTTCTTCATGACTATACATATTGGTAATGAGCCATGTTTTTTTTTCCTTCTCAATGATGGAGGGAGAGAATTTGGAGCTAAAAATAAAATGGCATTTTAAATAAACATTATCAAATGGAAGAGGGATCTGATTTATACTCTGTATAGTTCAGAAGGTGTGATTAGAACCAATAAATAGAAATTACAGGGATTCCAATTTTAACTCAGGTTGAATTTTCTAATATCAGAAAAGTCTGACATTTTGCAGTGTTCTGTACATGTGAACTCTCTCCCTCCTCAACCACTGCCCTGCAAAAGAGTCTGGGAGTGACTTTCTCTTATCTCTTCTTTTGGAGCAAGCTCGTTTATAATTTTGCAGTATTAATTTTCAGTTGTTTGATGGTGGTTCTTTTCATTTATGTTGTTGTAATCATTGTGTATATTGTTTTCCTACCCCTGCTTACTTTTTACTTTATTGCTTTTTAGGTCTTTTTATGCCTTTCTTCATTCAGTTTGGCTGCCATTTCTTATAATGCAGTAATATTCCATTATATTCATCTGCCACAGTTTGTTTAGCCATTCCTCATCCAAAGGGCATGTACTTTGTTTTCATTTCTATGCCACAGAAATTATACCACAGAAAGTGCAGCTTTAATAATTAGGGTATATGGAGTCTTTCTTTTTGTCAGTTTCTCTCTTAGGGTGTATTCCTAGCAATGGAATTTCAGGTACCTGATGATTTCTAAAGTTTCTTTCAACTTCAGATTTTTTCTGACAGTTTTTCTTTTTTTACTGGACATAAAGCTGAATTGTAACAAATGTTTGAAGCCTCTCAAGAGTAAGGATCAATATTTTGTCCTTATATCTACCACAGTGTTTCATGATATTAAACCCATGGTAGTTTATTCCTTAAATATGTGTTGAGTGAATCATTTCAGAATTATTAGTTAGCTGAGAATAGAATCTCTTCATTGAGAAGAAGGTTCTGGGGTAATGAGAGAGTAGAGCATCAAGAACCAAATATTTTGTCGTGTGAAAAATCTTGTTTAGCAGATGTAGAATTATGATACTAGTAAAGTCTAGCCTGAGTTCAGTTGGAAATTCAACTCTGTAACAGACAAGTTATTCTCTGTGTATTTATTATTTGGTAAAGCCATACTTCAGTTATTTAAAAAGCATATTTAAACAAACTTTACTGCCCCCAACCTAGTCAGCCTACCAGAGTGTTTTTCCTAAAGTGGGAGTCTGACCCTGTCACCCTCCTGCTCAGTAAACTTCATTGACTACCTGTTGACTTCAGTTTCAAATATAGAATCCTGTTTGACTTTTAAAGCCCTTCATAACCTAGCATCCCTCTCCCCCTCTCCTTTCTCACCTTTGTCTATTTTTGGCTTTTCCTCTTCCTCCCCCCCCCCCCCCCCCCCCCCCCCCGTCTGACCTTCATCTACTTTTCGATTTTCCTCTTCCCCCCCCCCCCCCCCCCCCCACATACAAACACATTCCTACCTTTCCAATCTTCTTACACCTTACTCCCCACCACATATTCTTTGATCTAGTGATGCTAACCTCTTTGTTATTCCTTGAACCAGACCTTCAATCTCCAAATTCCAGACATTTTTACTAGCTGTCTCCCATTCTGGGTGTGCTCTCTACATCCTCATGTCTGCCTTTTGATTTCTGTCTTGGTTCCTTGAAGTCCTAGCTAAAATACCACCTTTTGCATGAAGGCTTTCCCAGTCTCTTTTAATTGTACTCAGTTGACTTTTTTTTCCTAACACACACACACACACACACACACACACACACACACATATTTGTTCGCATATTATCCCTTACATTAGATTGTGAACTCCTTGAGGTTGAGGTTGTGGAAATATTCTTTGTATTTCTTTGTATCCTCAGCACTTAGCACAGTGCCTGACATATTATTGACTGACATTTACAGAGTAAGCAGAATAGGTATATCTATCTATATATAGGTATATATATAGATATCTATATATATATACATATACACACACATGCGTGTTTGTGTGTATGTGTATGAAGACCTTCAGAAAAACTTATTAAAAAATAGACCATTTCTGCTTTGCATGATAGATGTTTAAATTAGTTAACCTAGAATAAAAATAAGTAAATGTGTGTGATACAGGAAAATAGATTTATATTAAGGTCATTTTCAATATTTTTTTTTTGATTAGTAAAATTGCACTCTATATCTCTACATTCTTTTCCTAAATAGAACATGTCCTTAAAGTTTTGTCATTTTAGCAATTCTACAAAAGAAGGTTTATCCTCAGATTATTAAATTTTAGGATATATAAAAGTAACTTAGAACACTTCAATATTAACAGATATAATTTGGATGCATTTTGAAAAGATATTTTTAGTAAAAGAATTCAAACATAAAACTAAACTTTTGTAATCATACAACAGAATACTAATATAGAAAAGTAAATGAGTCATATCAATCTGCTTCCATTTTAGATCAAGCTGCAATTGAATTGTTATTTTCTCTCACTGACAAAAATAAAGTAAAACTGTAAAAATAAAATCTTCAAAGAAGTCTTTTTAAGAGTTGTACTTTGCGTTTTTAAAGCAGCAGTGGTACTGTATGGAATCACAGATAAGAGCCAGTGATCTTAGTGCATAAATCAGTGTCAAGTTATAGGTTCAGTTATAGTTATAGCTTACTTAAGACTGCACATAGTAACTGTATTACCTACTAATTTCATTGTTAAGTATGTCTAAGAAAGCTTGTTACACACAAAAAATTTCTTAATAATAGAAGCTATTGATCTATGGTTATTTTCCAGATTTAATAGCATTTAACAGATGTTTTGCCATACTGCTTTATTTGGTGTTGAGTTGTGTTCTTGTGTACCACCTCTGGATGCATTTCCCCAATTTTTTCTGGTATTGGCAGTTTGAGTCCTCAAAGAGTATGGCTGACTGCTGCCTTTTAGTGGTAACTGAAGACCTGAAGTTTCCTGTGCCAGTTAATGTCAAGCACCAACCAGTGTGTTATTCATTAATAGCTAGGAGACATCAGTTGTCTTTTAGAAAAAGAATTTCCTGAGAAGGTATATCAAGAACAATTGATTGAATACCTTCCCCCAGCCCTTCCAGCTGAGGTCACATTCTCCCTTTGTATAAACAGGGCCCTATGAGAGTGAGTTTAAACTTGAAGTGTAATCGTAATGAGGCCTACATGGAGAAAACACACATTACAGAGCAGTACCTCCCTTCAACCAGGCTTAGAATTCCTTTTCTCTCTTTGTTGAGTCCTCACAAAGTTACCTTTAGATTTACTTCTTAGAGTGAGCAGCCTAAGTGTACTGGGCATTCTCAGTCTTATAACTAATTTCCCTGAAATCAAGGAAGAGACAAAGTTGCATGTGTGCTCACTTCGACTGTGGTTGGGTTCAAGACATAGCTCATTCCCGTACTCCATCTAACGCTTTGGGGAACAACTCAAAGTCATCCTTTCTCATCTCATCCACAAAGTAACAAGAGAAAGAGGGAAGTCTGTTGTATACAAATTCAGTTCTAATTTAGCAAATTTTCAGTCATCAGTTCTACCCTCCAGCAAATTAAAGGATTTCTTGTCATCATGCACATAGTCAACATGCCCATAAATCTTACTACCCCAAGTTCCAGCATGGTCACCTAGATTGAAACCAGGTTGAGAATGTTTGCATATAATTGAAGGACTGGTTTCTCATTGGCCAGTCTACATCCATTATCTGTTTTGCAATTGTGGTAATTTAAATATATTTCCGTATTTTTAGCTTATATAGTTTGCTTATCTTGTAACCTATACATGTTACATATATTCACATACATGAATTCTTTAAGGTAGTTGATTTACACTCAACTCTTAATTACCTGTAGTAATAGCATTCACTCCAGTAGCCAGAGAGTAATCACAATAGCATTTTCTATAATTTGTGATCTGGTTATGTTGACATATCCCTATAATCTCCATTACCAGGGAAGCTGAGGTTAGTGAATCACTTGAACTTGGCAGCTCTGAGCTTCATTGCTCTAAGCTAAGTGTCTGTACTAAGACCAGCACTAAAATACTGAGCTTCTAGGAACAGGGGTCCAAACAAGGAGGCAAACTGGCTTAGATCAAAAACGAAGCAGGCCAAAACTCCCATGTTGATCAGAAGTAGGATCAGGTGTAAGAGTGGCTTCTGTGTTTCCTACCTGAACAAGATAAGGAGATCAGGTCTTAGCAGAGACATAGACAGAAATGTGAATTTATGATAGAGCAAGGGAAGATAACTGGATATACTGACATGCCTCTTAGATTTGAGGAGACGAAATTCCAAAGAGTTCAAAGGAAAGATAAGCATGATGATGCAGAGTAAAATTATGTAGGGCAAGTCAGATTAGGAGGAGTAGGAAGTGCTCAAGAATGCGTTTTTGAAATCATAAAATGAAATAATTTCATTGAAGAAAAAAAGAGACAGTTGTCTAAAGAGACTGAGGTGGACACACAGGAAACTTGCCAACCAACTTAAACTTTTAAAAGATTTGTTATGAATGTCAAACACAAGGGCAGTGAGGGAGAAAAAATACAGAATAATATCAGGGTTCTTAGAATTAATCAACTAAGTTTAAATAGGAAAGTTTTGTATAATAGGGATTTTTTTTTTAACAGTTTGAAGGAAAAGAAATTGGAATGATGATATGCAGTGATTATAAAAAGGCAGAACTGTTATACTTTATCTTTTCTGTGCCTAGCAGAATGATGTTTGTAGGGGTGGCCAGGTAGCACAGTAAGAGCACTGGCCCCAGAGTCAGGATGACCTGGGATCGAATCCAGGCTCAGACACTTAGCACCCACCCAGAAATAACTGGCCGTGTAACCTTGAGGAATTTACTTGACCCCAATTGCTAAAAAAAAAAAAAAAAAAAAAAAAAGAATGATGTTGGTAGTGCAGAGGGCAGAATGAAAAAGGGATAATTCAGTATTGCTAAATAGAAGTAAAAAGAAAAGATAGTAAGGACCCCTAATATCTAGACTCAAAAATAATTCTTGATGGTTCAGTGTCACCTTGACAGGAGATTCCAATGGAGGGCTCAAGCAACCTATGGTTATGTCTATGTTATTTAATGTAATTCAGAAAAGGGCATAGATGGCATGCTTATCAAATTTTCACATGACAAATTAGGGAAAACTAGAGTCCAAAAAGATCTTGACCAGCTTGAACACTGAGGTGCATCTGATGAGATGAAATTTAATTGAGAAAAACTCAAAGTCTTGCAATTGGCCTCGAAAAATAAGTTTCCTAATGTATTGGGAAGGCATGGCAGTTTGTCTTCAGGGATCTGGAACATCTAATGAACTGTAAGCTCAGTATGAATCAATAATGTGATATGGCAACTGAGAAATTTTGATGTGATCTTCAGCTTATTTCAGAGAGGAGTAGCTTCCATGAATAAGGATGTGTGATCATCCTGCTGTTCTTCATCCTGGATTTAAGTTTCCAGTGAAATCTAAGAGTTGCTGATTTGAGGTAGATCCAAGATGAGACTTACTTGAAATTATCCCCAGTTACCTCAAATACCTGTAAAACATTACTCTCTTCAAATTTTGGAGCTACAGAACCCACAAAATGACAGAATGAAATACATCTCCAGCCGAGGGCAGTCTGGCAAACCAACAGGAAATGTCTATCAGTCCCACATGGGCCACACCAGCATAGACCAGCAGCACAGAGTGGCTGGAGAAGACCCCAGGCAATCGAATCACTGGCAGCTATGGTGTTTTCCAGACTTCTCAATTCATAAACACCAAAGAGAAAGTAAAAGGTCACTGGGGAAACTATTGGATCAGGGTAAGAGAAGTGTGTGATCTGGCCTCTGCCCCCAGGATGGCGGAGGTGGTGGTGGCAGCTGCTTCCAGAGCTCCAGGTCCACAGATGGTGGGGGGAACAAGGAGCTGAGCAGCAGACAATTGCAGGAATCTCTCTGCTGACACTGAGGCAGGATTCTCTTGCTTTGCCTGCTTGTATCTGGGTCTTGGGAGGCAGTCCTGGGATGAGGAGCGCTGGTGTGGCAGAGCTTGTTCAGGATGTGGAGAGGGTGTTCTCCTCACAGTTGTGAGAGAGGTGCCTAGAAGAAGTTCTGACAACAGCTGTGCAAAACCCCAGAAATTTGGGACACAGCACTCTCTGTGAAGCAGAGTTCTACCATGGTGAAGATCTCAAAGGTCAAGTATTTGCCTGTCAAGATGAGCAAATGCAAGAAGAGCAGTCAGATTATAGAAATTTTTTTTTTGGTGATAAAGAAGATCAAAACATAGAACCAGAAGACAACAGAGTGAAAACTCCTGCATCAAAAGCGTCCAAGAAAAATATGAATTGGTCGCAGGCCATGGAAGAGCTTGGGAGTTTGAAAATCAAGTAAAAGGGGCAACAAGGTGGCGCAGTGAATAGAGCACTGGCCCTGGAGTCAGGAGGACCTGAGTTCAAATCGGATCTCAGACACTTAACACAAAAACTAGCCTGTGCCATTGGGCCCTCCAAAAAGCAAAAAAAAAAAAAAAAATCAAGAGAAGTAGATGAAAAACTGGGAAGAGAAAGAAATGAGAGCGTTGCAAGAAAATCTGAAAAACAAGTCAACGGCTTGCTAAAAGAGATCCAAACAAAAAATACTGAAGAAAATAACACCTTAAAAATAGACTAACTCAAGTGGCAGAAGAGGTCCAAAAAGCCAGTGAGGAGAAGAATGCCCTAAAAAGCAGAATTGACCAGATGGAAAAGGAATTTCAAAAGCTCACTGAAGAAAATAATTCCTTCAAAATTAGATTGGAGAATCTATAATAGAAGCTAATGACTTTATGAGAAATCAAGATATTATAAAACAGATCCAAAAGAATGAAAAAATAGAAGGCAATGTGAAATATCTTATTGGAAAAACCATTGACCTGGAAAATAGATCCAGGAGAAATAATCTAAATATTATTGGACTACGTGAAAGCCATGATCAAAAAAAGAGCCTAGATACATCTTTTAAGAAATTATCCAGGAAAACTGCCCTGACATTCTAGAACCAGAAGGTAAAATAAAAATTGAAAGAATTCACCAATCTCCTCTTGAGAAAGATTCCATAAAGAAAACTCCTAGGAATATTATAGCCAAATTCCAGAGTTCCCAGGGCAAAGGAGCTAGGATTAAAACCAAGAATCACCTACCCAGCAAAACTGAGTATAACACTTCAGCGGATATATGGTCATTCAATGAAATAGAAGACTTTCAAGCATTATTGGTGAAAAGACCAGAGCTGAACAGAAAATTTGACTTTCAAATACAAGAATCAAGAAATGAAAAGGTAAACAGGAAAGAGCAATCATAAGGAACTTACTAAAATTGAACAGTTTACATTCGTACATGGAAATATGATATTTGTAACTCATGAAACTTTTCTCACTATGGGGATAGTTGAAGGGAATATATATGTGTATATAGATGGGTGGGTGTATGTGTATATATATGTATGTACATGTATACATAGAGGGCACAGAGTGAGTTGAATATGAAAAGATAATATCTAAAAATGAAATTTAAGAAGTGAGAGGAATACATTGGGAGGAGAAAGGGAGAGATATAATAGGGTAAATCATCTCACATAAAAGAGGCAAGAGAAAGCTATTACAGTGGAGGGGAAGAGCAAGTATGTGAAAGGGAATGAGTTAACCTTACTCTCGTTGAATTTAGCTTAAGGAGGGAATAACTTAGGCGGCCAGGTAGCACAGCGAGTAAGAGCACCGGCTCCAGTGTTGAGAAGACCTGGAGATCGAATCCCGGGCTCAGACACTTAGCACCCACCCAGAAACACCTGGCCATGTAACCTTGAGCAAGTTACTTAACCCCAATTGCTTTAAAAAAAAAAAAGGAGGGAATAACTTAGAGTGGGGTATCTTGCCCTAAGGGAAAGTAGAGAGGAAGGGCATAAGAGGAGTCATGATAGAAGGGAGTGCAGATTGGGGGAGAGGGTAGTCAGAAGCAAACACTTTTGAAAAGGAACAGGGTCAAAGGAGAAAAATAGAATACATGGGGAGTGGGATAGGATGGTGGGTAATATAGATAGACTTTCACAACATGACTAATATGGAAATGTTTTGCATAACTACACATGTTTAACCTATATTGAATTGTTTGTTCTTCCAGTCGTCTACTTGTTGATCATTGGCCAAATAGCATATAATAGTTAGATTTATAGGCAAGCTAAGAATTGCATGATTATTAGTATCTTCTGCCACGGTAGAAACAGTTGGTATTCTGATGCCTGTTTTGTGACAATGTTGGTTTTGTAGCTTACCATGGCCAAAAGGCATAACTTGGTCATCAGTCTACTATGTTGATTCTCACACAGCAGATTTAGTCTGTTGCTGGGTCAATACCAAAAGCATTTTTAATTAGGTGGAACTTTCTATATCTTATATACATTCCACTAGCTTAGATCCCTACTGATGTTAACAATTTTATGATTGTCTAAATGTTTTCAGTTTTTATTCATGTGTATGAAAACATAATTTCAGTTGATAACCATTTTTTGCTGTAAACTCAGATTTCTCTAATACAGACTTTAGTTGTCATCTGCATGAAATCAGCCTTTCAGCTTGTCTTGTCATTATCTCTTGTTCTTGATAACATTTCCCCCTTATTTAATACTTGTGTATTGAGAATGAGACAAAGGGTATACAGATAATAAAATAAGACATGCTCCCTACCCTTAAGGAACTCACAGTCCAGTTGAGGAGATGAGAGGGGCAATATGAGATGCACAAAGTCACTTAATGGAAATGTTAGTATTTTAAACTTGGGCCTTGAAGGATAGGGAGAAAATGGACAGAATTGATTGCACAGAAGTTATTCTAAATGTTGTGATCTGAAAAGAATCAGGAATTTGTCCAGCATGGCTCTTCCCTAGATCTATAGAGATAGCAGCTCTTCTATAACTTAATAGATACTCATAGAATCATAGCAATTCAAACTAGAAAGAACTTAGGCCAAGTCCCCCTGATTTTACAGAGGTCAAAGAAATAATATGACATGCTCATCGTCACACAGGGAGACAGTAGTGGAGTTAAGTCTTGAACTGAGGTCTGTTGATTTCAAATCCAGTTAATTTTCTTTTCATTATATCACACTGCATCTCAAGAGGTACTGGAAAAGATTTGGTGTAGGCAGACTTCTAAGAAGCCTCTCTGAACTTAACTAGTAGTCTAGTTCTTGGATGAGAAACATGGAATCCCTCACATGGGCCAATGCTTAAAAGCCTTTCCATCTTAGTAGGATCCACCACAGCTTGTTTTTAAGAAATAATTAAGAAAGAAGGCTGTATCACGCTGATACAGCCTTCAAAACTCAGGGTAACATTGCTCTCTAAGAAGAAGCCCTAGAGAAGGAATTTAATCAATGTCTCACTTGATAACTTTCAGTGATTAAAATCTTGTCTCCTGCTTTTTTTTTGTTATCTGGCAGTGGGCAAGACATTTAATTTCTGAGCTTGCTTTTCTTATCTTTAAAGTGGAGATTATAATATCTGCCTCACATGGCCATTTTCAGGTTCAAATGCGATAATAGGTAAAAAAAACTCTTATGTTACATAAATATCAGTTATTATTTAAAATATGGAAAGCTAATTATGATCAAAAGTTTTATCAGTTTTTTAAAACTAGAAAACAGGATGATTATACCTTTATAACACTGCTCTTATAAACTTGTATATTTAGATCTCTAAATCTTTCATCTTGTATAAAAAATTTTGCATACTACCAATTTTTTTGGCTTTTTTTGGATAGATATTAAATCAAGCTTTGAAAGAACTCATGGAAATAAAACAAGTGAGAGAAAATGTTTTGCAAGTTCACCTAAATGGTAAGTATTATCATGTTGATGGCATTCAGAAACAATATCATCTATTTGCACATTACTCACTATAATATTATATAAGAATTTGTATTTATAGTTATAGTTTAGAAATCCAGATTTTGTAAACAATTCCAAGATTTGCCTCAACAGCTTGTACCCACTATTTTAATTTCTTAAATAAGAAAACACTAGGCAAACGAAGGGAACCTAAAACACAAAACTTTGTTGCATATCACTTAGTCCTTGAGCAAATATTTATTAAGTGCCTGGAACAGTGGTATGTGCTAGGGGTATATAGAGAGAAATGAAGCAATCCTTGTCCTCAAGGAGCTTATATTCTATTCAAGGAAAACACCTTGTAAACATAGAGGTATATACAAATCAAATACATGCCAACCAATTCTAGGGAGAAGACTCTTGCTGCTACTGAAATCAGGAGTGACATCATTTTGGGAGTGGTGTTGAGCTGAATTTTGAAAGACATTCGAGTTTCTGAGAAATTGACGTGAAGAGGGAGACGAGAGTAAAATGTTATATGGATTACTGCAGGAAAACCACTGTGAAGTGAAATAGTGTGTGGGAATGATAGTAATATATAATAAGGATTGAAAGGTAGGTTCATGTCAGGTTGTAAATGGCTTTTTGTGCCAAACAGAGGAGTTTATATTTTCATCCTAGAGGTAATGAGGAGCCACCAGACTTTATTAAACAGAGGAATAACTTGTTAAGACTTGTGTTTTAGGAATATTTGCTACAATTATCTCACTCCTTTAATATTATCAGATCTAAAGCTGGAAGAGACCTCAAATGCCTTCACTATTGATAAAAAGAAATATTAGAAAAACTGTTTGTTAATTTTTTCCTGATAACTAATTCTGTAAAATACCATATTAGATCCAACTCTTATTTAATATTTTAAAATAACATTTTACTTCAGGATTGCTGCAGACCAATGATAAAATTGCTCTGAAAGAAATCACAAAGCAGTTATGTCTGGAAAATGTAGTTGGAGATAAAATTTTTGTAAGTACCAATTTAATATATTCAAATTGAATTTCAAGTTCGATTTGATTTTGTATATATATATTTATAATGTTAAGAGGTAGGATTCCAAATTGGGTTTTGCTGGTGACCAGTTATTATAGAGATATCTACATATTTGATATTAAAACTCTGAATTTGGTTCCCTTTTTTTGAGATTTTTATTTTAACATGGCAGCCAGAATATATTTAGAACTCTGGGTTAAATGTACATTAATAATATGGTATCAGGAAATCCATTCCACCCGTCTAGACCTTAATTTATTTATCAATAAAATATATTTAGATGATCTCTTACAAATTTTTGACAAGGTCATTCATACTAAAGTGTCAGTGACTTTTCGTTTTTCTTTTTATCATTTATGTTTTTTGGGCAGGAAGTAGGAAACAGTGTTGAAGGATCAAATAGTAGAAAGTTGGATTAATTTTAATCAAAAATCTTCTAATAAACATAATTGAATAACTCATCCATACTCTGGTTTTAGATAAATCGGTTATATTTGCCGACCAATTAATATTTGGGGATATTTGTGTAATTTTAAAATAACTGACATAATGAAATAAAAATTTGTTTTTTATATATAAAGAAAAAACACTATAGGCTCATTTATAGAAATCTAAATGTATTTTGAAAATATTATGAAAATGTTTCATTGTTATTTTGACTTAAAATACATATTTGACACTATTGTACATGAAACAGTTTGATATTGGTGCATAGATAATCATTTTTATTGATTCTCCAGAAATGGATCAGTTAGTTTTGTGATTATTCATATTCTTTCTCCCTACTACTATTTGTCTTTTGGATATTTTCTTGCTTATCATTACCTTCTTCAATTTCAGGAAGGAAAAGGAAAGCTGAAATGCTAATAATTTGCTCTATTATCAGCAATATTGGTTAGGAAAAGAGAAAGTAAATTTTTTCTTGTCTCCTCATTTACATCTGCTGGAATTTAAAGTTGTTTGCTAGGACTAATGAACTTTAAAAAGGAATATATTAACAAAGCCCCGACCCACAAACTGCAACATCTAGATGACACATCTGCTCGTCTTTACATTCCTATCTATAATACAGAAATGGCATACAAAAATGTTTTGGGTATAGGCCAGAGTCAAATAGACATTTGGTTTCATATACAAATTCCACATTCTATGTTTTAATGGGGGAAATACCATTTGAAGAAAGTCTTCATCTGATAGCTTATTTGAAAGCCAAGGCCAGTTCTCCAGCAAGATCAATTAGTTTGGCCTCACCTAGAATGAAACATACTGACTTATGTTTCAAGATAACGGTTCACTTCTGTTGTTCTACACAAAGCATAGAATGAGCCAAAATTTGGAACAACTTGGAGAAAGTAAAGTTTAAAGTAAAAACACTTAGATTTTAACCAGTTTCTTTCAATGTGTGGTATGCTTAAGAAAAATTTTAAAAATTTCCCAAAAATGTCTTCTATTACCATTTGTGGGGAAAATAACTTCTGAGAATTTTTCCACTTCACTGCACTTCTTTTCAGATGAGATATTAATGCTAAAATGCCTTAAATTAACTACTAAAAATCCTTGTCGGTCGTTATGTTACTATATAATTGTTATTAACCAAGCTATTTACTGAATGCAGAATGGTGGTATTATATGTGTCCTGCTGTGGAATTGGTTAAATTTAAGAGTTATGGTTCATTTTATTTTGTTGGTGTTAACCAATTACTGCCAAGTATCTCATCAAGCATATTATAAAGGACAAATGCATTATCTAAGGATAGATGCATAAATGCATTGTCTAAGGATATACTCTTTTCTCTTACCTTTTCTTTTAAGGCTTCTCATGGTCTTTTTTTTTTTTATTTATTGCTTATTATAGGGATCTTTTGCCGAAAATCTTTCTTTCCTTCTGGAAGCTTTAAAAAAAGGTAATTACAAATAAAATTAAGATGCGACATGGAAAATAAATTGAGACTGAGAATTTTCTCATAGACACTTATTCATACATACATACATATGCATGTGTGTATATATATGTTATGTATTACAGATTATTATAGTATATTATAGTTATTTTATTTCTATTTGATAGGTTTTATATTTACATTACATTCTTTACCATATATATACCACTCCTTCCCCTACCTAATGAACTATCTCTTATAACAAAACTTTAAAAAGAAAAAGGCAATTCAGCAAAAGCCTACATATTTATAATGTTTCAAAATAAATGCAGTAATCCATACTCATAAGAGAGATAGCTAACTACATGAGGTACTACTTAACAAAATATTTGATGCCATTTTTGAGAGTAAGTTTATTATTGATTCATTGCAGGAAGAAAAATTCTATTGTAATGTTTCTTCATTAACATTGGATATGTGATCCTAAAAGCTCCTTTACAAAGACAATGCATTTATAAATATGATGTAAGTAGTTTGGAAATGTAAAGAAGTTTTATGTATTTATCTTTCCATTTTAAACTCTGGTTTAATCTTAGGTGACCGGACTAACAGTTGCCCTGTGATCTTCATCCTTGATGAATTTGATCTGTTTGCACATCATAAAAACCAAACGCTTCTCTACAACCTTTTTGATATTTCTCAGTCAGCACAGACTCCTGTGGCTGTTATTGGTCTTACGTGTAGATTGGTAAGTCAGTCTTCCATACAGTTGAACTTAATAACCTTGATGTAATCTCTCACCTTTTGTATTTTGAGTATCATTTGCTAATTTCTAGGCTACACATCGGGTTATTAAACTTTAAAAAAAAGAAATATAAAATCAAAATGATGCAGTCAAATGTGAAAGCACAGAGTGGTTTAGGAAGTACAGAGGATTTCATCAAAATAATGAGCACTTCTTATGCATCAGCCAATATAGAGAGGCTTCTGATGTCCATCTGGAGATGGAGGGAATCTGAACCTGTAACTTCATTGATGGAGGGCCGCCAGTGAGGAGATCTCTTCACCTCTGCAGCTCAACAGCTGTTACCTTTTCACCTTCATAGAAGAACATCAACCATAAACAAGAATGATAATCTAATCTAATATGTTTCTTCAAATAGAGATTGGAACAGCTGTTACAGTGGATAATTAATAATAATTAGGAGTAGGAGTACTGCTTTTTAAATTTTACAAACTGCTTAAAATACATAACCTTACTTGATCCTCACAACAACCCTGTGGGGCAGGTACTGTTATTATTTCCATTTTACAGATTAGGCATTCTGAGGAAAGAGGATATTTGGAATAGGCATTTGGGCATATTGTGATAATGTCAGTGACAAAAGAATTAAATGAAAGAATTCTGTGTATCAGTGACAGTCCATTTGAGATGAGATAACAAATTTAACAGCATAGTTGTCTGGCTTTTTCCAGGTGATTTTAGCATATCATCATCATACCTAACATTTATATAGCACATACTATGTGCCAAGTATAATTATTATCTCATTTGAACTTCATCTCAGTCCTAGGAGATAGGTGCTTTTATTACCCCCTGACTCCAGGCCCAGAGCTTTTTATTTATTCATTTTTCATTGTTTTATTTTATTCATTATTCATTTATTTTTACTGTGCCACCTAGCTGACCCACAAACAGCAATAGAGAAGACAGATGGTATGGGTCATCACTAACTGAGATTTTGCAGGATGGGACAAGCCATAAGACAAAGAGTAAAGAGATTCAAGAATATCCCACAATTTTGGCTAAGCTGGTTAAGGAGAGTTTTAAGACTGAAGAGAGAAGGATAAACAGAGAGGATGATAGATTGGTAGAGCTGAGAAAATTATAGGAAATAGAGATGGTGAGAAATAGCTTTAGGAAGAGCAGTGTATCCTCTAAATGTCATGACAAGAGAAAGGAATTTCGGGGTGTTGGATCATGAAAGTTAAAAGCATTTGTGGGTGGTGGTCAGATAAAGGGTATGACTTATAAATGTTATGACTATTTGTGTATATGACTGAAGGAGAGTTTAGATGATAATCACACAATTTTAGTAAGTTGATGAACTGGGAAGCCAAGGTATTTGAAAGGGCAGTGAAGTACCTAAGTGTAAGGTCAGGGGTTAGGGTTAAAGAGCCTATTACTGAATTCCTTGAGAAAAGAGGGAAAATGTTGTAGAAGATCTTGACAAAGATGGATGGAGTGAACCTCAAAGGAAGAGAGATGACTGGGTAGTTGTGACTGAAGAATAGTCTGAAAGTGGGATTAAAGCTTCAGGATTATGCATATTTTTTCCTGGTCCAGTGCTTGAGAAGTCATGAGAGAAATTAACAGCCAATTTTGTAGAGGTTAGTGAAGGAAGTGTTGCCTTTTGTTTTGGGCAGGCTTTTCTTAGTGCAGTAAGGTGGAAGGATTTTAAAGTGACACTTGGGAAAAGAAGAGGGTTTTATTTGTTTTGGGGTTTTTAACAGAATAAGTATTCTAATGAATGAATGAAACAGGAAGGCAAAAGGCTATAATGGACTGTTGGTAGAGAAGGGTTTGGGGGAGATTAATGAGGATATAGGAAGAGAACAGAGTGAGCAGGCAGTTGGGAATTTGTTACCATAAGGACTACTTACCTATGAGTCCTATGAAGAACTGAAAATAGGTCACAGGAGACCCTTATTATGTCTTACCTCCTGGGGACCATGTATCTTTTATAGTTCTATTGGCTGTATACTGTAAGGTTATTGTTACATCTCTAGGAGCCCCATCCCAAGATGGCAGGGGATGATACATACACATGAAGGAAATAACCTGGTGTCCATCAGAGTCTAGAGTCTTGCTGAGGTATGCATGAATAGGAGATAAACATTTGTTTAATTTTTAGTAGCTGGATAAGATTGCCTTATCCATATTGAAATTTTGGATGTATATTCAACAGTCACAGAAGTGTTAGAGTGGTAAAGATTGGCTGTGAATAAAGCTGTAAATATATCCAAAGTGAGAGGCTGTGACAATGAAAATCACTAAGAACCTCAAAGAGTAATTTTTTGACTAGGTTGCATTAAAATTGTAACGGAGATCAGTTTTAATGTTCTATTGTCTTGACGTGTACATTTCTGTTGCTCAATGAGTTTTGCATATTATATCTAATAATTTAAATATTTCTATCAATGTGACATATAACACTTTATGACATGCATATTATTGTTACTTTTTAAAGGATATTCTGGAACTCCTAGAAAAGAGAGTGAAATCACGATTTTCTCACCGGCAGATACATTTAATGAATTCCTTTAGTTTCTCACAATATCTTAAAATATTTAAAGAACAATTAACGCTTCCTGAAGAATTTCCAGACAAGCACTTTACAGAGAAATGGAATGAAACAGTTCAGGTAATTTTAAACAAAGGCAGTAATATCAAGATTGGTTTTATGAAATTTTAGAAAGCAATTAAAATTTGCACAATGCTTCTAGTATTGTGGTATTAAGATGGAAAATGTATTATCTCAATACTTTTTTGTTTACTTTTAAAAGGGGGTTGAAATATCAGATCATATATTTCTCATAAGAGTACCATTTTGTTGTTGGGATTGATGTGCAATAACTAGTGAACTTAATTGCCCTGAGGTTTTTTGTTTGGTTTTGGTTTTAATTAGTAGCTTATAAAGGATAAATTCAGTTGTGTTGCATGTATTGGATAGTGGGATTTTAGGTAAATTATTTGACTAATATAAATTTCATAGGTAAATGATTACAATTTATTTGTTTCTTTGTAGATATAAATATATTTGTGTTATAAACTAATTCAGATTATATACATTTGTAAATAATGTCAGTATTTACTTTTCAGTACTTATAAACTTTACCATATATATTGGGCTTTGAGCTTTTTCATTTGATAAACAAGATCTAAATGACTTAAAGTTTGAGATAAGATAAAAATGTAAGGAGAAGGGAATAAACATTTTATTTAGTGCCTATTATGTGCTGTCTCACTGTGCTAAGCTTTCTTCCCTAATATTATCTTATTTCATCCTCATAACAATCATGTGAGGTGTGTGCTATTATTATTTCCATTTTAGAGTTGAGGAAACTAAGGCTTACTGAGGTTAGATGATTTGCCCAGCATAGCACAGCCAGCAAGTAGGTGAGGCCAAATTTGAATTCCTGACTCTAGGCCTAGTAGTCTGCCACCAGATGCCTTTCTAAAGGAACTGAAAGATAAGAGTTTATCTGTACTTAATAGGCCTTTTGCAGTTTGGTAGTGTATCCTCAAGACCTGCTTTCAGTCTTACCTTTGATACCTTCCTGTTTTAAGCAAGTCACTTAATTTCTCAGGACATTATTTTTCTATCCTGCAGCATGAGTAGTAACAGACTAGATGATCACCAAGTCCTTTATTACTCTAATAGAGTTAGGTGCTAGATTTTGCTAATTTGAATAATCTTTTCTTAACCTAGTTATTTCAGATGAAATGGTTACAGGAAATAGTAATAGGTTACAGAGAAGAATAGTAGTTGGCAATGGACTGCAAATTCCAGTCAGGCATGGGTATGGAGTGCAATTTTCAATGGGACTGTATATATGAGGAGGACCAGTATTGATTGAAAATAATAATTAAATGTTCTGTCATTTCTAGTTTATTTTCCATAATAAACCAAATTCTGAAAATAGGAGAAAATTCATAATTTTAGAACTGTTAGAGTTATTTGTCAAATAAATGGCCAAAAATATTGGCAAGGAGCCACCTGCCAGGGTCACCTTCACCTACTGTATCATCCAGTTTGTGAATTACCTTGACCCTTTGCTTTCATTCGTTTCTCTTCCCCCAACAAATACCATGCCTCACAAATATGCCTTTTCCAGTTGCCTTCTTTTAAAAATCATTTTACTTTTACCAATGGTTCTTGAATGACACAACTTTTATCTTTCCTTAAAAAGTTTGTAATCTTAGCAGTCATTCTCTAGTCAGGTGACTATAATGACAAGATTCTGGAATTAAATAATCACATTGTTGAACTCATAAGTCATTGTTTGGAAAGAAGCAATAAAATTTTCAGTTAGTGCTTATTTAATTAAGCATCATCAATTTTAGCCCTTTATTTTTGGGGGGAGGAAGGGATCCAGTAGCAAAATTAACTTTTAAGTCAATTCTTTTTGCTTAACATTAAGCATAACATTATTTCTCTCATGAATACTTCAGTGAACATAAGTGACACTGTTGATAGAGAGCACTGGGACTAAATTCAGGAACACAGAGTTCAGATACTCAGTGGTTCTGTGACCCTGGGCAAGTCACTTAATCTCTGTTTGTCTCAAGTTTTCTCAATTGCAAAATGGAGATTATAACAAAAACCTACCTCCCCAGGTTTTTGTGGGAATCAGATGAGATAATCATTGGTTAAGTGTTTAGTACAGTTTCTGGCACAAAGTAATCACTATATAAATGTTAACTATCATCACCATCATCTTATCAATGTACATACTCTCACTAATGGTGCAGATTGCACTCCATATGTGCCTAGCATTTTACAAGGCTCTTTATATTAGAAAAGAAGACCTTACAGCTCCCCAGAAGGTGTTAACTTGTCTTATTTACCGCTCAGGTAAAACAGCAGAGAAAAACACTTCAAGAAATGTCTAAGTGCATTTTCTGTTGAAGTCACAATCAAATGGTTAAAAAAAAATTGTCCTACAATGAAGCATGTCATGTAGTCAGTCTAGCTTAAAAATATAAGCCTTATATTATTTAAATGTCAGTGCATTTGACATTCTACAGAACAGAATAGAAAAATTTAGGAGTCTTTTAAGCAAAAAAGATGTCCCATTTCCATGACCTAAAGCTTGAGTTTGATTGTCAGAGAAATTGTTTCAGTCCTTCAGATGGTCCACAATGAGACATTATCATTCTCCAAATTTCCTCAAGTAGTGATGTCCAGAGGCTAGCATGTATATACTTAAACCCTTCTGAACTTCAAAGTACTGTCTTATTTTATTTGTAAAAGGAGGAACTCTCCGTTTAGTTCATTTCTTTGACAAAATTAATGAAAAAATAGATACTGAAGTTTTGTTTCATTGTGATTTTAGTGGTTAGTTATCCTAAAAAAATCACCAACTTTTATTTACTTATGAATTTCTGCCATTTAATATTGTCAGCCATACACCTTGGCATGACACTGTTAATCTTTCGAGTTTTCTACTGTAGATGACATCAACTTCCACTTATATTTTATTTTAGTGTCTCTCAGAAGACAAGAATGTGAAAGAAGTTCTGCTGAAACATTTCCATGCCAGCAAAGACCTTAGATCATTGCATATGTTACTGGTTTGTATTCCTTTGAATTGTTGCCCTTTTCTTTATGGAAATGTATGTTAATTATTAAAGTAATTGCTTATCACTTTCTTTCACAAGTCAATTGGATTTCAGAAGCATTTTCCCAAGTATTTTAAAATATAATATGAGAATTTTCCAATATTCACAGCTAACTTTCATTTTTAAGAATATCCAATGATTCTAATATTGGAGAAAAATTAATATGGCAAATAACTTTTGAGAAAAAAGGGATCTTAATTGTTTTCTAGTCACTTCTTTGAGATACAGTAGCTGTGTTTTGTCTATTGGCTTCGTATTCTATATTTATTTTCATGCCCTCTTTCTTAAGTCCATTTTTAAGGGTGGAATCTGTTTTCCCCATGTAATTGATAACTGGTAAATATATTACAAATATTAGAAATCCTGTATCTCTAAAGTCTCACTAAGATTTAGCTGCAGTCTTTGGATCAATTTTTATCAATTCGTGTAACAAATTTTGGTTATATTTACTTTTTGGTTATGGATTAGAGAATATATTCTGTGCTGCTATTTTTGAAAAGCTAGTTAAATTTCTGCTTCACAGCATGTAACATAAAGTTTCCCAATCCAGACAACTTCCTTAATATCATTGGAATGATAGTGGCATATTTCAGTCAGGTCTTTTTCATATGGTATGTTGGATATTTTATTTAGGTTTTTTTCCTTTTTATGTCCCTTTTTTTCTGGCATCAAATTGGAACTAAGTATAATGTCTTCTTTACTGTAGAAATGAACATATCAACAAGTCTTTTGTATCCCTAACATTCACTTGATAATAGTTACTATGGAACAAAATAATGAAAATATCTCAACAATTTCAGGCAATTTTTTTTTTCCATTTCTGTTAAAAGTGAGCTCTTCCATTTATTGCTACATGATTTTAGTGTCCCTTGAAAATCTGATTAAATTAGCATCATGAACCTATTTAGGATTTAGCTTGTAAATGGTTAAAGCTCCTACTCAGGGATATTTTAACTCCTCTCATTTTTTTCAATGAGAAAACCGACCCAGAAAGGGTCTTAGGCAAATGACTTATTTAAATGACTTGCTAAGAGTCACATAGGCAATTAAGTGTTGGAGGCAGGATTTTAATCGCAAGTCTTCTGGCTCCAACTCTAGTACTCTCTACTATGTGTTAAGTGGAACTTACTTGACAGGCTAGAAGTATGGAGGGATCATGTTTGAACAGCAAAATGATTTGTTGACATAAATTTCCCTTCCCATTTTAATTTTTAAAAATTCTATTACCTCCTTAACTTGTTTCTTGTTTATTTTATGGTGAGATTTTTCTAGTTCTGAGAGTGGAACATTGAGGTCCCCCACTAGAATAGTTTTACTATTTGTTTTCTCTTAACATTCATTTAACTTCTCCTTTAGAAATTCAGCTGCTATAACATATGGTGCATATACGTTAAGTACTGACTTTGCTTCATTGTCTGTGGTACCTTTGACGTTTCCTTCTCCTTCGTCTGAGATCAGGATTTCTATCCTTCCTTTTTTTACTTTAGCTGAAGCATAATATATGATTCTGCTTTTACTCTGTGTGTCTCTCTGCCTCCAATATGTTTTCTGTAAGCAACATATTGTAGGATTCTGGTTTTTAATGCATTCTTTGCTCTTCCCTTTTGGGATAAGTTCATCCCATTCACATTCACTGTTATTATGACTAACTTTATACTTTTGTCTCTCTACTCTTTTACCCTGTCTGTCCTGACCAGTGTATTGCTTCTCACCACTTCCGCCTTCATTCTACCCACCCATCTATTCACTCTTACCACCACCCGCACCCCCAACCCCGTTTCTTGTCCCGCTGCCCTCTCACTTATCTATAGGGTAAGATAGATTTCTATACTCAACTAATTTGTATGTGCAGTCTTCTTTCTCACCCATTAATTTCTTTTTTATCATCCCCTCAAACTTACACTCAAACCCTCAATCTATTTATACTCCTAACTGCTCCAATAAAGATACAGTTCTTCAGAGTTACAAGTGTCATCTTCCTGTGTAGAGATGTAAACAGTCTATAAACTTAGTGGATTGTTTTTTTTTCCTTTCTCATTTACCTCTTCATGCTTCTCTTGAGTCTTAAAATTGAAAATCATATTTTCTGTTTAGCTCTTGTCTTTTCATAAAGAATGTTTGAAAGTCCCCTATTTCATTGAATATCCATGTTTCCTCTGAAAGATTATGTTCTGTTTTGCTGGATAGTTGATTCTTGGTTGTAATCCAAGCTCCTTTGCCATCTAAAATATTAAGCCCTTTGATTATTAATTGTAGAAGCTGCTAAATCCTATGTAATCCTCACTATAACTCCTTGATATTTGAATTGATTCTTTTTGGCTGTTTACAATATTTTCACTTGACTGGAGAGTTCTGGAATTTGGCTTCAATATTCCTGGGAGTTTATATTTTTGGATTTCTTTGAGGAGGTATCAGTGGATTCTTTGAATTTCTATTTTACTCTCTGATTCTAGGATATCAGGGCAGTTTTCTTGATAATTTATTGAAAGATGCTGTCCAGCCTCTTTCTGGGGTCCTGGCTTTCAGGTAGTCCAGTAATTATTAAATTTTTTCTCTTGGATCTATTTTCTAAGTTAGTTGTTTTTCTAGTGAGGTATTTTTCATTTTCTTTTGTTTTTTCATTCTTTTCATTTTGTTTGATTGATTCTTGATATCTCATAGAGTCATTAGCTTCCACCTGCCCAATTCTAATTTATAAGCTGTTATTTTTTTTTCAGTTTCTTTTGTCCCTCCTTTTCCATCTGTCCAATACTACTTTTTAGGGAGTTGTTTTCTTCAGTGGTTTTTTGTTCCTTCCTTTCCATTTGGCCAATTCTACTTTTTAAAGAGTTTTCTTTTTCCAGGTTTCTTTCATGATTCTTTTGAATAATTCTTGTTTTTCTTCCACTTCTCATTTGATTTTTAATAATCCTTTTAGCGCTCTTTTTGGGCCTGAGACCAATTCATATTTCTTCTTGAGACTTTGCATGTAGGAGTTTTGACACTGTTTCCTCTTCTAGTTTGTGTTTTGATCTTCCCATTAACTGTCATAACTTTCTATGATCAGATATTTTGTTTTTGTTGGTTTTTACTCATTTTCCAGCCTGTTTCATAACTTTTAAGGTTGAGCTCTGCTCCTTGGATGCATGGGGGCGCTGTCCCAAGCTTCTTGCTCTGGCAGGGAGGAGGGAAGAGACAAGGGTCTGGTCATTGACTTTCTGCTCTGGGCCCGCCAGGGCTGACTATTAGAACCTATATTGGGGTTACCTGATGGGTTACCTGACCTAGTTTAGCTGACTGTGCTGGGGCTCAGAGCCTGCCAAGGCTGACCACCAAACTCCTGTTTTGGGGATGGAGGCCTTAAAAGCATCTCACTATACAGCTGGTCTGCTAAGTTGGGGCTAGGAACCCTTCTGCTGGCTTGCTCTGACACTGTCTGGGCTGGGCTACATTCCTCTTTTACCCAAATGAAACAGACCTTTCCTGTAGTCTTTCTATGTTATCTCGGGCTGGAAAATTGTTTCACCCTTTCCTTTTGTGGGTTCTGTCCCTCCAGAATTTGTTTTGAGGCATAATTTCAAAGTTGTTTTGAGGGAAATTGGGGAGAACTCACTCAACTTCCTCCCTTTTCTCTGCCCTCTTGGCTCTACTTTATTATTTTTTCTTACATCATCCCTATTCTCAAAACATCATTGTTTATTAACCACTAGCCTAAAATAAATTTTTTAGTTTCATAATAAGTTATAATTCCTTCTGCCCTTTATTCAAGAATATTTAATTCCCAGATGCCTATAACACTTATCTAAATGCTAGACCAAGTTATTCATAAATGAATACATTTTGTCTATTCATTATGACATAAGTCATAATGAACAATATTGAGACAAATCATAAATTTTTAAAATTTGGGTTTACTAATTTTTGAAAGGGTTGGAGAAAGAGAATAGTTGCAGACCTTCTAGTAAAAGAAGAATAGTGTTACTTGTTTTTTTCCTTTGTGGAGGGGGGAAGGCAGGGCAGTTGGGGTTAAGTGACTTGCCCAATGTCACATGACTAGTAAGTGTTAAGTGTCTGAGGCCAGATTTGAACTTGGGTCCTCCTGACTCCAGGGTCGGTGCTCTATTCACTGCTCCACCTAGTCTCCCCCAAGCATTTCTTATTAAGCAGTTATTCTGTGCCACTTACTGTGCTAAGCAGTGGAAATCAAAAGTGAGATACAAATTTCCAAAGAGCTTACATTCTAAAGAGGAAGACGTGTGTGTGTGTGTGTGTGTGTGTGTGTGTGTGTGCATATGTATACATATATATAGCATAAATGTAAAGTTAAAAGATCTAAAATTATGCAAAAATTATTTTAAATACAATGTAGTTTGAGAGAACAGAAACTAACAGCTGAGGAAAAGGTTTCAAGAAAAGATGGTGCTTTGTATGGTGCTTCTCTAAAGAGAAGGACTTGATGTGGTAGAAATGAGGAGGGAGGAAATTCCAGGTGTGTAGGACAGCCAGGCCAAAAGTACAGACATAGGAGATGGAGTACTGTGCAAGAGAAATAGATAAAAAGGCGACTATGGCCAGATCACAGATAGCAGGAAGCTAGAAAGAAGGGATGGAACCAGACCAAAAAACCAAACGGAAGTTTAAATTTCAACCTAGAGGCAATAGAAAATGACTGAAACTGACTGAGTAGGGGAATTTCATGGACATATAGGTGCTTATGGAAAATTATTTTGTCAGCAGTATACAGACTGCTGTACTGCTAGCTATACTATAGGTTGGAGAGAGTAGTGAGAGACCTGAAGCAAGAAAAACAAATTAGTATACTATTGTAATAATCTAGGGGAGAAGAGAATATCTAGAACTGGGCATCATCTACATGTAAATGTTAATAGAAGCCATGGAAGCTTATTTGGTCACCAGGTGAAAAAGTATAGAAAGAAAAAGAGAAGAGAGCTTAGGACCAAGCCTTGGGGTGCAGCCACAATTGAGGGCCTGGATGATGAATCAGCATACAAGACTGAGTAGGAGTGGGCAGATAGGTGGGAGGAGAATGGGGGCCAAGCAATGCCCACAACATCCAAGGAGGAGGGATAGAATTTGGGGAGGCAGGGGGGGTCAACTATTTCAAAAGCTGGAGAGTAGTCAAGTAGGATGAAGATAGAGAAGAGGCTTTTAGATTTGTGCCCCAATTAGTCTCATGAAAATGTAACTTTCTTTTCCAGATATACCCTAGTTCAACCTCTTCATTGATCTACTGTCTGACCTCCAGCCCCCTCTTGAAATTAAGCTTCTTTCTCTTGCTTTCTCATTCATCTTTTTATACTGGAATGGCATTATCAGAGTACCGATACTATGGTGATAACTACATGCACTGATAGCTTATGTGTGAATCAGTGCACATAGTTACTCTGTTAAATATGTCACTTCATGCCCCTCCATCAGATTCTCTCCTTATATTCAGTGCTGAGAAGCAAAAAGAGTTAAGATAATTAATATGAGTGTCTTTAATAGATCAACCATAAAATGTGAGTAATTGTATTTATTTAACTCAGGTATTAGGTTAGATTTATATAACTATGAACTACACACCTAAGACTTTGGTAATATAAGTGAACTTTTACATTTTATCTACCTATATCTTTTTCTTGTCTTTAACAGGAGTTAATCTACAACTATAGCACTAGTCTACAGCCTAGTTCTATAAACTTGGTGGAATATATAATTTCTTAATGCAGGAGACATTATATACAAACTTCTTTTTTCCCCTCCTAGAACACATGCTGAAAACCTTAAGGAACTTTGTTATTATTTTCTGTGCTCTTTATCTTACATTGGTGATTTGTTATCTTTTGTAATGTTACTATATTTTCTTAAAAATACAGCAATATGATTTTCACAATAATTACTGTTAGTATGAAAACACAAATTTCCTTTTCTGTGATATAATTGATGTTTGAATTCATTTTTATATATACAACTAACAATACTTTCATGGAATAATTCTGATCTAGCAAAGAATGATTTGGAAATGTTGGTCTTGGGACCAGTGTGCTGTACTGGAGCTTTGGAAATTGAGATTCCAGAACTGTTTCTTTTTTTACTTATTAACTTTGAGCTTCTGGATCAGGGTCTAGGATCCCAAGTCTTTTAAAGAGTTTGCTAGTGATTTGAATATCTACTTCATATAGCTGTACTTTCATATTCCTACATAGAAATTGTAGTTGGTTCATTCCCTATCTCTTGTGTTTAAATATTGATTTCAAAGTGCCTAATGTACCTAGCAGTAGTATATGAAAGCTTTTTGGTTATGCAGTTATGTTTAGCTTGACTTTTTAAAACCTTAATTAGAGAGCATATAATACAAACTAATCCTTACACAAATGAATATATTGAGACTTAGAAAAAATTTACAAGTTGTCCTTTCCTCCTACCCTTCCCACTATGTTCTTCTCTTTCTACCTCATCCTTATTCTTCCATATCCCATATCCTATTCTACTATCCTCTTTCAAGTCCTGTTGATTTTCTTGATCCCTCCTTTCTGATCTAGTGACCTCATACAGTTCTCCTTACCTTTATAGTCTCCAAATAGTCCTTTAAAATACTGTAGCATTATAAGAGAAGTGGAGGAAAAATTGGGAAGAGAAATGAGAACAATGCAAGAAAATTATGAAATGAGAGTCAACAGCCTGACTGAAGAAAATAACACCTTAAAAAACAGACTGACTCAAATGGCAAAGGAGGCTCAGAAAGGCAATGAGGAGAAGAATGTCTTAAAAAGTCGAATTTGCCAGATGGAAAAAGAATCTCAAAAGCTCACTGAGGAGAATCATTGCTTCAGAATTAGATTGGAGCAAATGGAAGCTAATGACTTTATGAGAAATCAAGATGCTGTTAAACAGATCCAAACAAATGAAAGAATAGAAGGCAATGTGAAATATCTCATGGGAAAAACCACTGACCTGGAAAATAGATCCAGGAGAGAGAATTTAAAAATTATTGGACTGCCTGAGAGCCATGACCAAAGTAAGAGCCTGGAAAGCATCCTCCAGGAAGTTCTCAAAGAAAACTGCCCTGATGTTTTAGAACGAGAGGGCAAAATAGAGGTTGAAAGAATCCACCGATCACCTCCTGAAAAAGATCCTAAAAAGAAAACTCCTAGGAATATTATAGCCAGGTTCCAGAATTCCCAGATTAAGGAGAGAATATTACAAGCTAGCAGGAAGAAACAATTTGAATATTGTGGAAACACAATCAGGATAACCCAGGATCTGGCAGCTTCTACACTGAAGGATCAAAGGGCCTGGAATGTGATATTCCAGAGGTCAAGGGAGTTGGGATTAAAACCAAGAGTCACCTACCCAGCAAAACTGAGTATCCTGTTTCAGGGGAAAATATGGTCATTCAGTGGAATACAGGACTTTCAAGCATTCTTGCTGAAAAAACCAGAGCTGAATAGAAAATTTGACATTCAGATACAAGAAGCAAGAGAAGCGTGAGAAGGTAAACAGGGAAAAGAAATCATAAGGAACTTATCAAAGTTGAACTATTTTTTTTTTTAAGCAATTGGGGTTGAGTGGCTTGCTCGGGGTAGCATGGCCAGTTGTTGTTTCTGGGTGTGGTGCTGGGTGTCTGGGCCCGGATTTGATCCGGGTAGTCCCGGCACTGAGGCCGGTGCTCTTGCTTGCTGAGCCACTTGGCCAAAGTT
>NW_027187323.1:3695034-3844515 GCF_028583685.1 Petaurus breviceps papuanus
CATTCCCTTTTGCCTTCCTATTCTTCCCCTCCATTGTAACCATTTTCCCTTGCCTCTTCTGTATGAGAGAGTTTACCCCATTATGTCTCTCCCCATCTCCTCTCATTATATTCTTCTCTCACCTCTTAATTTCACCTTTTAAGTATCATCCCTTCCTGTTAAATTGGTCCTGTGCCCTCTATCTGTGTATAACTGTAAACCTACATACACACATTCACATATGTATTCATAATGCCCATATACCCTCATATATAGACATAGATATATTCTATTCCCCTCAACTGAGAAAAGTTTCATAAGTTACAATTGTTTTTCTATGTTAATGTTAATATTTCAACTTTGATAAGTTCCTTACGATTTCTTTTCCCTGTTTACCTTCTCATGCTTCTCTTGCTTCTTATATCTGAATGTCAAATTTTCTATTCAATTCTGTTATTTTTAATCAAGAATGCTTGAAAGTCCTCTTCCACTGAATGACCATATTTTCCCCTGAAACATTACACTCAGTTTTGCTGGGTAGGTGACTCTTGGTTTTAATCCCAGCTCCTTTGACCTCTGGAATATCATATTCCAAGCCCATCGGTACCTCAGTGTAGAAGCTGCCAGATTCTGGGTTATCCTGATTGTGTTTCCACAATATTCAAATGTTTCTTCCTGACTGCTTGTAATATTCTCTCCTTGATCTGGGAATTCCAGAACCTGGCTATAATATTCCTAGGAGTTTTCTTTTGGGGATCTTTTTCAGGAGGTGATCGGCAGATTCTTTCAACCTCTTATTTTGCCCTCTGGTTCTAAAACATCAGGGCAGTTTTCTTTGAGAACTTCCTGGAGGATGATTTCTAGGTTCTTTCTTTGATCATGGCTTTCAGGTAGTCCAATAATTTTTCAGTTATCTCTCCTGGATCTGTTTTCCAGGTCAGTGGTTTTTCCCATGAGATGTTTCACATTGCCTTCTATTCTTTCATTTGTTTGGATCTGTTTAACAGCATCTTGATTTCTCATAAAGTCATTAGTATCTATTTGCTCCAATCTAATTCTGAAGCAATGATTCTGCTCATTGAGCTTTTGAGATTCTTTTTCCATCTGGCAAATTCGGTTTTTTAAGGCATTCTTCTCATTGCCTTTTTGAGCTTCTTTTGCCATTTGAGTTAGTCTCTTTTTTAAGGTTTGATTTTCCTCAGGCTGTTGACTCTTCATTTTGTAATTTTTTTGCATCGTTCTCATTTCTCTTCCCAATTTTTCCTCCACTTCTCTTATCTGCTTCTTAAGGTCCTCTGTGGCCTGTAACCAGCTCGTATTTTCCTTTGAAGCTTTTGGTGCAGGAGTTCTGACTTCACTGTCTTCCTCCTGTTCCATGCTTTGCTCCTTTTTGTCCCCAAAATAGGAGTCTAATGTTGGGTTCTTCTGTTTGCTTTGTTTCCTTTGTCTGGTCATGTCACCCCTCAGTCACTTGACCCCTGGGCTTTTTGCCACAGTAGGACTCTGCCACCAGTCAGGGGAGCTTTCGTCCCAAATGCTGGGGTTTTCTCAGCTCCTGGAGGTATTAGATTGGGTGCCCTCTCTGAGGTCTCCACACGCTCTGGCATGCTGGACACACACCCCAGGATCTCTACCCTAGACTGCAATCCAGATCCAAGCAGGTTAAAGCAAGAGCAAACCTCAGACTGGTGCTTGGTCCCCCTACACTCTGCAGGCCAGGAGCTTAAGCTGCCACGTGGCGCTGGCTGGCTGTGCCAGGTGTCCCAGGAGCAAAAGCCACACACTCCCACTTACTGGGTCCCAAAGTCCAGACTGCACTGACCTCTCACTTTGTCCTTCGCATATGTGTGTTGATAAATCTGGAAAGAGCCACAGCTGTTGCTGATCTGGGGTCCCTCCAGCCAGCAGCTGGTCAGGCCCGCCCTGGGAATAAAGCCTTGGCTTGGGGCTGGGCTCAGCTCCCAGAGTGCTGAGCTGGCTGATTCCTGCTGGACCATCCTCAGTGGGAGGTTCACTTCTCTGTGTCATTTTGTGGGTTCTGCAGCTCCAAAGTTTGTTTAGAGTCCCCTTTTACATGGATTGGGGAAGGTGGAAGCTGGAGCCCAGCGGAGGTCCTGCTTCTACTCTGCCATCTTGACTCTGCCCCCGTGACGTTTACTTTTAAAGGACTATCTTCAATTGGCATTCACTTTCTATGGATTAAAAATATTTATTGATATAACATGCCTTCAATTTTCTCCCCTCTGTTCCTGTGAAGTAAGGTATAATTATTCAAATACACATTTAGTCAACAAAGTAGTGGTATTCCTTTTTTTTTTTTAAAGCAATTGGGGTTAAGTAACTTGCTCAAGGTTACAGGGCCAGTTATTTTGTGTGGGTGTTAAGTATCTGAGGCCGGAACCGATCCCAGGTCTCCCGCTTCCGGGGCCGGCGCTGTTACTGCGCCACCTGGCTGCCCCTTGATAGTCCTTTCTAATCTAAAAGAGTTAAAAATCAACAAAGTTGTCAGTTTCCGCATAGTTACTAAAATGTAGTATCACCCCACACAGTCTGTCTCAGGAATTATTAAGCTGATGTATTCCTTTCCAATACCTCTCCCCAAGACCAAAGGGAAGAAAGACTAATACTGAAAATAACTGCTTTCACTTTTTAATTCACTGTACTTCACTTTCATCACATGCATTAATAAATTGAAAATGAGCCATGAAAAAAAATAAAACAATGGAGAAAACTTTAGCAAGGCTGATTTAATACTACCCAGTGTAGGTTCAAATAGCTGATAACGCTATTGTTTAATTTTTCACCTATAGAAATCTTTTAGCTGGATAAAAGAGACTTTTCAACCAGAAATATTTGCACACATGTGCCATCTGTTTTACTCTGCATTTACTCCTGGAGAGTATATCAAGGTATAAAAGAGTTAGATGCCAATATAAGTTATACAACCTGGTCCAGTCTACTCGCTTCTCCCACTACCATTACCTCATAGTAGGGGGATTGAAATCAACGAAAGAGTCCCATGGCCTTGAATAGGGAATTGGACAAGCTATGTGCCAATATGGGTATTACATGCATGACTTAGTTCTTTTATTAAAAATCATAGGAAAGGAGCAGCTAGGTGGCGCAGTGAGTGGACCACCAGCCCTAGAATCTGGAGGACCTGAGTTCCGATGCGGCCTCAGACACTTCACAGAAACACAAAACTAGCCCTGTGTCCTTGGGCAAGTCGCTTAACCCCAATTGCTGTCCCCAAAAAAATCATTGGAAAGAAAGAAGTCTGACTACTTTGAACATCTAAACAAACACTGTTACTCTCAAAAACAAAAAGGCAAGACTGTGTTACCCATCGTGTTCTCTGAGGCACACCCAGCATGCAAATGCCTGTCTCAGGTTTTGAGATCTCAGGATGCCCAGATACACATGGGCTATCCAGTAGTTATCTCTTGCTCTCACCATATGACCAGCCCATATTAAGTTTTTAAAATTTTAAATTAAATTTCATTTTATATTAAATTTTTAAAAGTTTTAAAATTTCCTTTAATCACCCTTCATGCCACTTCTGTGTAATTTCTTGTCTCTAATGTGCTGTGCTGCCTGCTCGTAATCACTGTATTTATGTCCGTTGTGCTTCAGGTGAAAGCAGCAGCAGTTTTTTGAACACTCTATATATAGAGTTCTATGACTTAATAGTTACACAGTAGCACCAGAAAATTGAAAACAGGCCTTTGTTTTAGGGAGAAGTTTGGAATCATTAAAAAACTTTACAGTTTCAAAAGTCAGTCCAGCCACTTTCTTCCTCTTGATTAAACTGAATCCAATATCTACTTGCAAAAGTCTGTCCAAAAATATAGGTACTAATGAACACACTTATCTAAGTTACTCATCCAACTGCATATCATAATATGAATAGGCATTATTTGTTCATTTGGTTTTTCCTATGTCAACAGTTGTCAGATTCATGATTACAGATCTTCTTTGGAAAGCTCTGAAACTAATATTTTGAGATCTGAAGCAGTTAGTATGATGTCACCTTACAAACAGAAATATCCAGAAGACCTCACAATCTATAGGGAATCCCCATTAAAACTGGTCAGTGTTAAATCTCTTATGACAGAGGCAAACACCTTTGGCAAGTATATGCATCCCCATTTTATGCCTCATTTGATATTAATGATCAGAAAGAGTCACTGAACAAAGTTAACCTGAAATTTGTATAATTTGGACAAGGAAAACAAAGGAACTTTAATAAGGCAGTATTTTGATCTACCACTTCAGAAGGTTTGGTTTGTTTTTTAAATAGTAAATACAATTTGGGTGGTTTAAACGTACCCAAAGAGAAGAAGTTAGGAAAAGTATGAGAAAAAAACCTCAAACCTTAACATTCTAAAAAGGTAAATGAGAACATCAATAGCTTTTGACCCATATGCCTCCTTTCCTATCTATATAAAAGTTTTATGAGAATAATCTTCACATGGACTGAGTGTCTTTAACAGAGGATACTGATAACTGATGTTCCAAAGCAGACCACATCTTTTTTATCATCACACAATTGTCATGTAGAGAACACAAGATCTCACAGTGCTTATTGTTCATACAATAAAATTAAACGAGTCAACAGAGAAAGGTCAAATAAAAGTTCATGTGTTATCCTTTATGCACTGTCTTATTTTTTCTCTATTTTTAAAGTTCAGCCCTCGCTGATTTTGGAAAACACAGGTAGAATGCTAGTGGTTGGCAATAATTCGTTAAAAGAGCAGTGTACTAATCATAATCAGCAGACTTGTATTCTGGTCAGGAATCTCACTAGCCACGTGTAGCTACGACTCTAGAAAAATCTCAGGCATTTGGGCATCTTGGTTCCTTTATCTGTGAAATGAGTGATTCCCTTCAAGCACTAACATCCTATAACTTTATTTTCATTTCACTTAATAGTGAGGAATTTCAGAGGGCAAGGAAAGTCATCAAGATACAATGTGGGGAGGTGAATGGAGTGTCAAGGTCCTATTCTAATTCTGTGATCTTATGAATAACCAAAAACCATAGAACAGCATCCTGTATTAAACACTTTAGATCTTAGTCCCACTGTGCAACAGTAAAAAAGTGAACTAGCTTAGTAGGTATGAGAAGCTTCCACACAAATAATTGTACTTTGGTCTTTGTGCATTTCAACTGAACGATGGGTCTACATTACCATTCTGATAGTAATCCTTCAATATTTCTACATCTGAACTTAAAAAGGCCTATGACTGACCTATGCCAGACTCTAATGGATTCCACCTAAGAAGAAAAAAATCATCATGCCAGGTGAGCTAATAATAGTACTTGTTGGGTAACAGGGAAGCGTAGATAGGGAAGACATAAAGAAAAGGGCAAAAATACTATCTCTCCCCTCTTAACTCCCACCCTCCACACCTGCCTCCATAAAATATGAATGTCCAACATGTCCATGAAGAGTTTTTCAGTAGGTCTAAGCTGCTTCTAAGGAGGACAGTACAGCTACAGGGGAAAAAAAACTGCATATCCAAATCATCCAGTAGTCACTTATTTTTTATTTAACTTTGGGGAAAGTGGAGCGGGGATAGCATACATTTTATTTTTACAATATTTAACAATCACTTTTATTCAGGGTGGGGTTTTGTGGGGCGTTTTTTTTTTTTTGTATTTTTTGTTATATACTTGCAGAAAAATAGCAAGTACAGTTTGACAGTAGTACAACAACCTGTGCCCAAAACACTGACAAGAAATACAGAGAGTAAAGCTCAAGGAATTGCTTACCAATATTTCGAGAGGTAACAGATAGTGTATGGATCGAGACTGCATAAAAAACGTACTGCTGGTTGGATATCTGAGGTAAATGATGTTCAATCAAGGATGCTACTTGTATCATTTTGCCCATAAATCAGTTAATAATTTTATGCATATTATACCAAATGCTCCTAAAAAGTAATTTGCTAAAAAGGTTTTAAAAAAAAAAGAGGAAGTGGAAAAATCAGTGGTGAAACATTTTTCTTAAACAGTAATCAGTTTATTCTAATGAACCTGGTCAGGATATACTTCCCCACCAATATTTTGGGATAAATTTAGAAGCTATTTTGTTGGGATGGTGGGGGTAAGAAAAGGAGTGACTTTTTAAAAATTGCATGCACAATGAATTTTGTTTTTAGTAAGATAGTCCATTTCTTTCCTGATTGTTTTTTTTTAAATGTCACCATAAAGGATAGTGCAAATTCAAGGGATCAACAATTAAGAGGCACAGTCTCTGTTCTGGAATTCATAAGGTACTTGTAATAAACGTTCAAATAGTAATCACACTTCACATGCTAAAAACTTCCTAGCATCTAAATACATACAAGAGCTGTGCAGGGCATAGACTTCCAGTAAAGCCAGACACTGGTTAATCCATCAGTCTTATGGCAGATGGTCATACAGCAATCCTCTTTCGTAGATCTGGGCAAGGTAAAGAGTATAAGTTAGAGCAGCGAGTCTGACTTGGTATCAGAAAGGCAAAATACAAGATGAGCCATGAGGAGCACCATATACGTGAGGAAAAAGGTTATCAGGGTCACAAAAAAAACCCCACCACAAAGGTCACAATTTTCATTCTCTTCCATCTTCCTTTTTTTTTCAAGTATTCCTAGGCCAAGCTCAGACTTTCCTTCTGTTAGCCTGCCCCCTTCTGCACTGACTGTAAACCAAATACAAAATGCCCTGCAAAACAAAGTCTTAACATGACTAGGAATCAGGACAGGTCACTGAAGCATTCTTACTTCACTAGTTATAAAAGTATTTTACTACCAACATAGTTTTCAAAAGGATACAAGTCATAAAATTGGCTAACTACAGTTAAGTACAATATCCAGGAGTTCTAAAAACAGGGTTCATTTCTTTTCTACCATGAAGAGAAAAACATCATATATTTTTGCTAATGAGTTTTTATAAAATTTACCTCTAGTGCTCACATAAGCCAAACATTCATAATACCCCTTGGTGTTTGTTTGTTTTTTAGTTGTGTGTGGTTTTTTTTGTTTGTTTTTTAAAAAGAGGGCTGAACAGTGAAAACAAGTAGAAATAAATCTTTAAAAGGTGGAAATAGTTCCATCATGTAATTCAAATTTCCTCAACGGGTTCCCTTCTTGATTTGTGTCAGAACATGGAAGCAAAACAAAATTCAAATCAAGAAATCAGGAGGGAGCCCAAGCAGTTTGCTTTGCTAAAACACATAAAGCAGATGCATTCAACATTGAAATGGGCGTTTTATGGCTACAATGAAACCCAAAGTGATGAGAGGGACAAACAGCAAACAGAATGGTTCTGGATGGGATGTTAAATACAAAGAACATTGCTATTACCCTTCTTCCCCTCCCTGCTTAGAGTATGTTGACCTAAGTCTCATAAATAATTAATTTGTTATTGTTCCCAGAGATTAAGTGCATATCATATGTAAAATGAACTGTACTGTGTGGTCTTAACCATCTGAATATAACACATTCACAGTGAGCTCCTGATAGTGACATTAAAAAAAAAACTCCTTTATAAAATTAATGCATGATTTTAAAAAAGGTCTGACAAAATTATATCGCATAATACTGGCTAGCACTGGTCAGTAATCTAGAGATTTTAGAAACCATTACATTTTAATTTGGCCTGTATACGCTGAAGGAGGACCCAATCATTTTCCTACGAAAAGCACTTTGGCACCTATTTACTATCTGTGTGTGTGTGTGTGTGTGTGTGTGTGTGTTAGCAAGAATATGCCAAGGATTATTTTAAATCTTGGAATTATTTTTGAAAATAATTTTAGCATTGTCATGTGTGTTTTGCTAGGCCGTGCTACCTACATCAATATTGGTTACCTCTAAATTCATTGCATATTTGAAGTTATAAGCTTAACTTGTTATCCCTGATATTTTTTTAGCCGTAATATCTGAAATCTGTGTCTAGAATGTATAACTTATTCTAGGATAATCTTTTACACATCACAGACATCAAATATTACTCTGACAAGATGGCACCAAGCAAAAGTGTACCTAGTTATAAGTCTCAAAGCAGAGAGTGAGGAATTCTGGGTAATGAAGCTTCCTGAGGTGATCCTTGAAACAGTGATACAGAATGCACTGCATCCTGTTGGATGAAAGAAAATACACTAAGACTGTACATACATAAATAGGAAAAAGTCTATTTAAAAAAATTAATAAGAAAACTAAGAGCTTTCCAGTGTCACAGCTCACTTAAAAAACACTTTAAAAAAAATCATGCTTTACATTTTCAAATATTCCTCAGACACAGCAAACCTAAATAGTATTTAAGTAAAATAAGTATATGTATTATTTTGGGAACTGGAGGTAAGATGAAGCTTTAAACTAAAAACAAGGAGAAGGGGACGGGAGGTGGGGAAATGATATTAAGGTTTCCATTTCAAAAAACAGCACTTTTTTTAAAACATGAGCTAGCACAAGAAAAGGCTTACAACACTGCTTTAGGAATGGCCACTTCCTGTTGGCACAAAGCATAGCTTACCCTTTTGTTTTTTTAAATAACACAGTGAATTTGTAATACGTCTTTACAAAACATGGATTGATTTATTATTCAAATTTTGTTAGTGTTTTCAATCATAATTTAGCAACCGTGGAACTGAGGTATACCTTGTTGAGGGAGGTTAAAGTAATGCTTGGAAGCCTCTTTACTATATCCCACTTTGATGACTGTTTATGTACACAGAACAGCAGCACACTAAACATTCACAAGCTGTGTCATATTGGCATTACAATAGTCATTGATATAAACACAACAGCAAATGCAATAAAAACAAGTTACCCTTTTTAAAATCTGAAATGAAAAGTTTTTGATTTAAAAAAAATAGCAGTAGTTCATTTAAGGAATTAGTGTCTTCCGACAGACATTAAGAAATTCGATGTCAGTTTTTAAATGCTTGATTGACAGGTCCATATGATCCAGAGAGGGCCACATTCTTCATTTATGTCTGAAAAGTCTCTTGACAGAGTTTGCCTCTTCGCTCGGTCATATGTCCTTCAGGTCTATGTGGGGAACACAGCAGGGCTTCTGGATCCACATTTGAAGAGAGGGACTCCTTCCCAGCATTCCCGAAAGACTCCCCACTCTGTTTCACACAGAAAACATTTTAAACTGTAAGCAGTCTCATTAGCTTAGCAGCTCCAGCTCTGAGTCCTGTTTCTCAGTGTGAACAAGCAATGTAATTATCATAGACTGGATTCTTTGGGAGGAAAGTCAACGTTTGTCACCATAGTGACCACAGTCACAATGTCCTCTGTTGTGATAATATTTGTTAGTCTTTGCATTTGAATAATCCTTTCCCCTACACAGCCTGCTGATAACCTGGCTTCTGCATCGTGATCCCAACATTCTTCTATTGTTTCACAAAGCATTGCCATTCCCTTTAAAAAAAAAAAAAGGAAAAGAAAAAAGATTCAATGTCATTTTCCTAATCTCAATCCAAGATTTGACTTGTCAGTCAATGCATTTTATTGAGTCTGTACCACAGAAGTGCCACTAAATATTGACTCCATCTATGGAACCAAATGATCAGGAACAGTTTTTTTAACTTCCAAAACTGACCTGGGAGGGAGACATCAAGAGCAAAGAAACTCCCCTCAGTCATCCAGATTCAGAGCTTGGGAAGAAGGCTCTTATGATGCCGTACCTCAGCTAGACACAAAATAAAAACCAGAGATGGCTGACCATTGAACCCTATACAACCCAGGATCAAAACTCAAATTTAAGTCTCCTTGCAAAGGAACTTTTAGATCTGTGTGGTGTGGTAGGCCCTACCTCCCAAGCACAATACTGCATAAAAACCATTCAAGAAAGAAACTTGGGGCAGCTAGGCAGTGCAGTGAATAGTATACTGGTCCTAGAGTCAGGAGGACCTGTGTTCAAATCAGGCCTCAAACACTAAACATGTACTAGCTGTGTGACCTTGGGCAAATAACTTAACCCCAACTGCCCTAACTCTGCCCCTCCAAAAAAAAAGAAAAGAAAGAAACTTATTTTTCCCTTTTCTAAAGAGACTTACAAGACAACCACAGTATCACAGTATTAAGCTCTTATAGTTTCTACAGGTCCATTCCAGCCACTTGGTTGCCAATACTCCATTACTGATGATACATATGGAAATCACTTTTACAAAATAGTCCTTTCTCATAAGTGTTCTCAAATAAAAGTCTTGGGAAAAAAGATTTTATTGAAATTTCAAGTCAATTTCACTTCAGAAACTTACAGCATGTTTCTGCCAACACTCCCTTAAAATAGGTCTCTTTTTTTTATGCACGACAACTTCCTGCATATCTTCAAGGGATGGATGCTGGCCAATTTCCTCTTCAAATGGCAACATGTACTCATCCACGGGACCTGCAATTTTTTAAATAAGGTTATTTTAAGTCATGCTGACTTCCATAAAAAATGGTACAAACTTTTAACACATTCTGTATCATCCTTTTAACTGTTACAAGGAACTCCTTCAGTGACAAGAGATAATTACACGAGAAGTAGGCAAACAACCAGCTCTCTTTCACAAGGACCGTAACATCAATTAAACAGAATGAAATATCTGTTATATACATTAGGCTTCTATCATGTATCTTAGGTGCTGGGAGAGACAGAGAGTTTAGGTTAAGACACCGTCCCTGAATAAAATTCAGCATCTAGTGTGTGTTAACTTAGACTTCAGAGATCTGCAACTGACTCAATCCATCATCAGGCCCCTACTTGAAATATGTCTAGTTTGATAGGACAACCGATATGGTCTTGGTAGAATCTGTGGTCATCTCAATACTAGGATCACATATCAGACTAAGATTTTAACAGAAGACATAGATAACTACATTACAAGTTGTATTATGTAATTAAATGCATTTGAGCAGTACAAATAAAGTGTTACGTGAGGTATAGGCAAAGGAGATTTTAAAAAATCCAAGAAGGTTTCATAAAAGGAGTAGCATTTTAATTATGCTTTCAAGCAGGGGTTCTTAACCATGGGTCCAGGAATTTGCTTTTTTCTTTTTTGAATACTTTGATAAATACATTTCAGTATAATTGGTTTCTTTTGTAATCCTATGTGCTTTATTTTATGCATTTAAAAATATTCTTTCAAAAAGAGGGTCCAAAGACTTCAACAGACCACCAAAGAAGTTCATGACCAAAAAAGAATTCCTTTTTAAAAGGATAAACAGGAATAAATCATGTGAGAGAGAAAAGAAGAAAAGAAAAACCAAGACATAGGGAGAAGCATTAGTAAAAGCAGAGAAATAAAGAGAAATTCAGGACATGTATAAGCGACTATGAGATAAGGGAAAAACTATGAGTGAAGGCTAGAAGTATAGGGTGATTGTGGTAGGCCTTAAAAGTTAGGTAAAGAATACAAACCTAATTCAAAATGTATGAAGGACTCAGTTTTTTTTAATAGAGGGGTGACATTATTATATCTTTGCATAATGAAGATTTGTGTCATGCTGACTTATTTGGAGTAGGAAGATAGTGGAGATGAAAAGACCTCTTAAGAGGTTATTACAGTGCTCTGAATGGATGGCACACACTAGGATGGTAGCAATATGAAGAGGGAAGAAATATTACAGAATCATCAAGTTTTGGTAAAAAAAAAATCTAAACACAAGAAATAAAAGAAAATCAAGATAGTCAGGATTCAAACCTCTACTTCTTAACCCTCACACAAAACCTTACAAAATACACACACACACACACACACACATTCAAAAACCACCTCAATTACATCTTTTATGTGCTTTTTTAAAAGCAAAGAAACTATTTTTGACTACTATTTTTAACCAATAGTAAATATTCAATAACAAGCCTACAGGTACTCTGAAACAAACAGTATTATTCATTCTGGATCACTATTTGTTAAGATCTTGCAATATAATGACCATGAGTAATCTAAATAACCAAAATCTTGTACACATATTTGGACATACATCTAATCTGAGAAGTTTAAATATATGCAAAGTTGATATTATCACAGAATCTCACGTGGTAAAAAGGAATTTAAAAAGTCATCTAATTCTAACTAAATCTTAGCAGTACCAAGTATGACCTTGCAAAAGACTTGTCTAGGACTCAGTTTCTTTATCTGTAAGGTTGCTTCTGTTCTAAAGCCCATGAAATCACTTCACTGCTGAAACATCAGACTACATTTACATCTAGCTGGGCAATAAAGCCTTTATTTGTTTGCATAGCTATTTTCCCATACTAAAAGATTCAGTGTGGAGAGTATTATCATATCTATTGAGATACATTAATAATGGATGAGGAAAAGCAGATATTCTGAGAAAGCAATGGAGGTAACTAAATCTAGCACTCTCAAAGGGATCTCTGAACTCAACATTTCCTAAGTTTGTAATCTACAATGCATCTGGCAATCCATCTAGGCCTGTCCAACCAATGTGACTCTTAAATCTTCCTAAAAATCTGTCACAGGGTTTACTCCATGGCTTTCCTCACTCTCTCTTCACATTGGACAGGGGTCACAAGGTGAGCAGCCTACTTTCTCTGTCATACAATTCCCTAATAACATCCTTTACACCTGTTCTTGGAAGTTCCTTAGGGTTACATGTTGTGGTCTGCTCACCCATACCATGTTCTTTTCCATTTCCCGTCTATGTGACACTCATCTTTAGCACTTTGAAGGCAGTGATGGTATAGGTCTCATTTCCATATAATAAAGGCAAAATGTTTTTATTTTAAACATGGGCCTTTGTGGTTATGGGAAGCCTTGGGTCAGTAATAGGGTTTTACAGTTCCCCAAAATAAATAAATGAATGGAGCATTTAATTGTTTACTAAGCACTCACTCTGCTGTGCTAAGCTCTGGGGATATAAATAGAAAAGTGAAAAAATCCCTGCTCTCAAGGAGCTCACATTCAAATAGGGAAGACAAGATGTACAGAAGATTCAGCTGCAAATCAGATGGAAAATCCCATAATTCTTAGGGTAGCAGCAAAGCAAATGTCATTAAATGTCATTAAAATAAAACAAAATGAAATCATATCAGTTTCTGATGCTGAACCATTTAACAATGCCAAAACCCTGAAAGACAAGAACCATTTTTATACATCAATAGATACAGCTGGCACCAGCAGGAACAGCTGCCAGGCTGAATCTCCACCAGGGTTGCTTCCCAGGCTGATGGTTAAGGGTACCTCCCTGGAAGCAGTGTCATTCCCAAGGCTCCTACATTCAGAATACTGAGCTGTCTCATCCTACTGTTCAATTCTGGGCCCCCAGTTCACTGTCCATTTGGAGTATTTATCACAGATTTACATACTACTGGACAAACCTTTTAGTAACATCCATTCAGATACGTGTTGAAATCTGTGCAACAGACTTTCTTCAATACTTGGCCTTTCCCATGTGGATAGATGGGCCAAACATCTTTGCACATCTCTTCCACCAGGTCCTGAACTATCCTTGAGTTTAATGCAACCAAAATAATGTTATCTGCTTCTCCCCTCCCTCATTCCCCCCCCCCAAAAAAAAAGGCATCTAGAGGACCTCATTTTTCACAGGAAATGCCTTCTCTACCTGGCTTCTGAGCTGGATCTTCTCCAATAGAGTGGCAAATATTTTCGGTGAGCACACACTGATCTTGTTTTATGCTTCTCCTGATGTTTATTATTTAGAAAGTCATTGAAAAAGGTTATTTCTATTGTTATGTCTTCCAAGGGAATGAAATCTTGTGTAAAACAACTATGGGGTAAAATGCTTTTTCACCATCAACAAATATAATAAGCACAATGGGATCTTATATTCTTTTAGGCAACTGTGAGATGGCAAAGAACCTGTCCATCACTGAAGATAATTTAGACATTCACAATATGTACAGGACACGGCAATGAAAAACATCCCAAAGAAAAAGAACAGCAAGAAAGCAAGATGCCTGTGTGATGAGACTTTACAAATAGCTGAGGAGAGAAAGAAAGTGAAAGGGAAAGGAGAAAGGGAAAGATATTACCAACTGAATGCAGAATTCTAGAGAAGGGGTAGGAGAGATAAATAGGTTTTCTTAAATGCGCAATGCAAAGTAAAAAGAGAACAAGAGAATGAGAAAGATAGATCTCTTCAAGAAAATTGGAGATATCAAGGGAACATTTCATGCAAAAAAAAATTAGTACGATAAAAGACAAAAATGGAAAGGACTTAACAGAAGCAGAAGAGGTAACAAAAAATATACAGAAGAACTACAGAATTAAGATCTTAATATCACTGATAATCATGACTGTGTACTTACTGATCTAGAATCAGACATCCTGGAGAATGAATTCAAAAGAACCTAAGAAAGCACTGCTAACAATATACAGCTACTAGAAGTGATGGAATTCCTCTTGAGCTATTTCAAACCCTAAAAGGTGATATTGTTAAAATGCTGCACTCAATATGCCAGTAAATTTGGAAAACTCAACAGAGGCCACTGGACTGGAAGAGATTAGTTTATATCCCAATCCTAAAGAAGGACAATGCAAATGGGTGTTGAAATTACCAAACAACTGCATTCATCTCACACACTAACAAGGTTATGCTTAAGATTCTACAAACTAGGCTTCAGCAATATGTGAAATGAGAATTATCAGAAGTGCAGGCTAGTTTTCAGAGAGGCAGAGGAACTAGAGACCAAATTGCCAACATTTGCTAAATTTGGAGAAAGCAAGGGAGTTTCAGAAAAACATTTACTTCTGCTTCACTGACTACAGTAAAGCCTTTGACTGTGTTAATCACAACAAAATGTGGCAAGTCCTCAAAGAGATGAGAGTACCAGATCATCTTACTGGTCTCCTGAGGAACTGGTATGTAGGTCAAGAAACAAGAATTAGAACTGAAAAGGGGATACCTGATTGGTTTAAAATAAGGAAAGAAGTACAACAAGACTGAAAATCATCACCTTAATATTTAACTTATATCAAGAGTACATCATGCAAAATGCCAGGCTATACGAATCAAAAGCCAGAATTAAGGTTGCTGGGAGAAATGTCAGCAATTTCAGATATGCAGACACCACCACTCTGATGGCAAAAAGAGAAGAATTAAGAAGTCTCTTGGTGGGAGAGTGTGAAAGCTAAGATCGTAGCAACTGGTCCCATCCTTCCTAGCAGGGAAAGGCAGAAAAAAATTGAAGCAGTGTCAAACTTTATATTTTTGGGTTCAAAGATCAATGTTGACTGAAATTAGGATGCTCCTTGTAAGGAAAGCTAAAGTAAATCTGAACAGTATACTAAAAAAAGTAGCGACATCACTTTGCCAAGTATTATCTAAGCTATGGTTTTTCCAGTAGAAATTTATAATTGTGAGAGTCAGATCCTGAGGAAAGCTGAGCACTCCAGAACTGATGCTTCTGAACTCTGGTGCTGGAGAAGACTTTTGAGAGTCCCTTGGACAACAAGATCAAATCAGTCAATACTTAAAGAAATTAACTCAGACTATTCATTGGAAGGACAAATACAGAAGATGAAGGTCAAATACTTTGGCCACAAAATGAGAAGTCGGGATTTACTGGAAAAGACCCTGATGGTGGGAAAGACTGAAGGCAAAAGAAGGGGATAGCAGAGGCTGAGATGCATAGTGTCATGGAAGTAACAAACATGAGCTTTGAAAGACTTCAGGAGATAGTGGAGGAAAGAAGGACATAGTATGCTATAGTACATGGGGCCACAAAGAGTCAGAAACAACTAAACAACTGAACAATTTGTTCCTTATTAATTCCTCATCAAGATAACTTTTATTTAATCTTCAGATGACTCTAACAAAGACCTTACAGGGACAGGAGAGTAGGCACACAGGTTAGGAGCTATTCTTTCAATTACTTTATAAATAAGGTCTGAGAATTTTTTTCCACACTTTTGGTATTGTCCTCTCCTTTAGACAGCTTTTAAATCGGTCCCTCAATGCCCTCATACTTGTATCACCACCAGCACAGGTCTCTCTTATACACACTTGATACATTTTAGCTGTGCTTCCTTACTGGTTCTCTTTAGCGTTATTCCTACTTCTTCTGTAATAACCAGAGGCTGACATTAAGGTCCAAGCATGGTAGTTCCATTATTCCTGAGAGAGAAAAGGGTTTACTATAATAGCTTTTACAAATCTTTCCCATTTTTCTTCTGTTTGCAATTCTCTTGGGATTACTTTAATTAGTTGGATATTTTATCAAGTTTTTTTACATTGGTCTTATTCTCAGTTGCTTGTTCATAATCACATTCTTCATGGGACTTTATAGGCAAATTTATATTCTCATCCAGTGTCACCTTTGGGAATCACCTCTCTCCCTCTGGTAGGTCAAATGCTTACTAAAGCATTTTCTGGGTCCTTTTGACTTCCTTTTTGTAGTAATTCATTCACAGTGGTCTAACTTCTGCATAAATTATTATAGTTCTTGCCAATGTTAATTTCTGTTCTTTACTTCTCATTTTTTTTACTTTCAGTAGCTTGTTTAAATAATACAAAGCTGAATCTTCCTAATTGTATGCAATCTTTTAGTTACTATTCTTTATTCTTGCTAACTTAAAAATTCTCCTCTTATCTCTGACCAGCCAATAGTCTGATTGCACAGAGAGCTGACTTAGGATTCTGCATTCTATCTTTTTCCTGTATATTTAAATGTAATCAATTCCATTATCTGTGGTATTATTTGGTGCTTGCCACATCCAATGCTTACCAATTTTTTTTTTCAGTCTTTATCATATAGAAGCATGAGACTTCTCTCTGATCTAGAAGTCTTCAGTCTTCTGTTTCTTTCACCTGATCCATATATGTCCATTTATTTCTCATCATCCTCACATTTCCTACTTTTGTACATAAGTTACCAAGAATCAATGTGTATATAAATTTGATTTAATAGAATTTCTCTACCACTTAGTACTGAGCAACCATATTGGTACATAAGATGTAATTTTTTTTATCAGTATTGTGACAAATATTGACCGACTATCTTGGAACTTTTGGGTCCATTATAAAACTCATTCCATCAACTCTTGTCTTTGCTTTGCAAGGCGTACCTATGAGTCATCATTCCTTTAACTGAAACCTCCTTCTTTCTTCTGCTTTCAGCTATATAAAAAATGTCAAGATGGATATGTTTCTGCTCCTCCAGCAATATATCTACTTGTTGGTCAAGAAACAAGAATTTTGCATGTAGCATACTTAATTAAAGAGTACAAATTAAAGTTTGTTGATGATGAAAAAAACTAGTGATTTTCAGAACCCTGTGTCTCCTTTCTAATCATTCTGATATTGTCACTGCAGAAGCAAAATGCCAGCCATTTCATTTTTCTTTGTTTCAGAGGTTGTCACATCCAAAAAGAAGCTTAATCACCAGGTGGCCAACCTCCTGGTGATGTGCCTCTCCAAGACTCTCCAAGCCTCAGTCTGTTAGTCTGTAACCAAGGCCATAGCTGAAGACTTTCCAGCATGCTATAATGTGCTAGTGTCAGTGCTCTGCTGGAATGGCCTTCAAGAACACACAGTCACTTCCACTACACAAGAAAGCATCAGAGTAGACTATTTAAGTTACATATTTACACTGCTGAAGCATCAGGAAAATATTTAAAATTGAGGTGTACAAAAAAACATTAAAACAGTTTTAGAAAGTGCTTCAAATGGCAGCAAAAGTAAAGTAAACAGTACAACTTCTAGTCTGGATCCTTTAACCAACATGAACATTTCTCTTACTGGTTAGGTCTGAAGAGGCTTTTGCTACAGAAGTTTCTAGGTATAAGATTTCTGTGACCTTTAAGATATCTGGATATGTGTAAAGATCTCAGCGTAATGGAGATCTAATATATGTTCAATTTAGCTAAGTATACATAGAAAAAAGATAGATGTCTAGTTAGGAGAAACAAATATGGATAGTTACCCTGGAGACAGCTCAAGAAACTAGGCACCTTCAAGATATTGAAGGATTTCTAGCTCATATGCCATAGCCAAAATAAACAACAGGCCTCAAATGCAATACTGTTAAATTTGCTTTCTTTCTGTTCCTCAACATTTTATCTTGTCTTCCTATTTTTGCACTGGTCATCCCCATACCTGGAATGTATTGGCCACCTTCCAAACCTCTGCTTCATGTCCTCTTTAAGATGTAGCTCAGACACTATCTTCTGCATGAAGACTGGATTCCTTATCTCCTAACTGCTAGGCCACTCATTCCCAAACTACCATATATTTAATTTCTCCCTGCTCTCATATTTCACAGACACACAGAGACACACACATGTGTGTATGTATATGGATATATCTATATGTCCATATCTATGTATCTATAGACATACACAGACACATGTCTATAGATACATAGATACAGACATATCTATGTATCTGTGTTTATGTTTATGATTCAAGCATGTTGGTGTCCTGCCTATAATCCCTGCCCTGAGGAAGGCTGAGACTGGTGGATCATTTGAACTCAGGAGCTCTAAACACCAATGTACTATGTTGATTGGGTATCCACACTACGTCCAGCTTCAATGTGGTAATTACATCCAGTCCCTGGAAGCAGAGGACCACCAGGATGCCTAAGAAAGGGTGAACCAGCCCAGGTAACAAATGGAACAGATGGAGCTTCTGTGGCAATCAACCCAGTGAGTGGCCACTTCTAGCTTGGACAAGATAGGGAGACCGAGGCTCCAAAAAGCCAAAAAAGAAAAAAACAACTTTTATATTTATGATACACATACATATACATGTATATGTATATATAAAGCATGTGTACACACACATCTATATACACACATACATATATGGTATATATTACATACACTGTCTCTCCCATTAGAATTTCATTCTTTGGACTTGTATCCTCAGCTCCTAACACAATGTCTGTCTGGGGCTTAATCAATACTTGATTGATTTCTCCTTAGAACCCAAAAGCAATCTTTAACATACCACCAGGACCCTATATCTGACAAGAGCAATTGCAAAGGAAATATCTTACAAATCAGTGCCTTCGGAACACAGCTTCCTAGGCCATGTACTAACAATGACTTTAGATTTTAAATACCTACATTATGACTTCAAGAACAAGTTCAGGGGCAGCCAGGTGTAAGAGTAAGAGTAAGAGCACCAGCCCCTGTGTCGGGATGACCTGGGGATCAAATCCGGGCTCACTCAGCACCACACCCAGAAATAACTGGCCGTGTAACCTTGAGCAAGTTACTTAACCCCAATTGCTTAAAAAAAAAAAAAGAACACGTTCAACAAACATTTAAAAGCATTTACTAAGCATTGACTCTGTGCTAGCCACTGTTGTAGGCACTCAGTATGCAAAGACAGAAATTGAACAGTCCTTGACCTCAAGAAGCTTAAATTCCAAGGGGAGACAATATTAAAACTGGCAAGTAGTAATAAAGTGAATATTATATCAAAGTTTAGTTAGTTGGGCCACATACTTTATACTACCTTCTTTAAAAAGACAAAGAGGCAGCTAGGTAGTGCAGTGAATAGAGCACCGGCCCTGGAGTTGGGAGGGCCTGACTTCAAATTTGGCCTCAGACACTTAACACTAGCATTGTGCCCTTGAGCAAGTCACTTGACCCCAATTGCCCTGCCTTCCTCCCTCCAAAAAGTAAAAAAACAAAACAAAACCAGACAGACAAAACTTTTGCTTACCATCTGCAGCAGTGCAGCGGGAGGCAAGTTCCCATAGGACTAATCCCATGGCATACATATCTATTCTCAAAAATGCATCCCTTTGAAAGTTAATAGCACCCTCTAAAACTTCTGGAGCCATATACCTTCGGGTACCAACCTGGAAAAGATGTTGAAAACAAATAGCTTTTATTCATTAATGTTTTTGAACTTTACTATTAACTTCATGATTGGTCAAGAACTCCTAAAATTATGTTCTCTTTCAATGAATTTCTGATCCTCTCAGTCTCCTAGAAAGGAAGTATGGGATAAGATGAAAGAATATTGGTTTGAAGTCAAGAGGGTCTATGTTTAGATCTCAACACAAATACTTACTTTTCTATGTAACTATAGGCCAGCACCTAACCTCTTCACCTCAGTTTGCACTGCTTCAAAATGGGGGTAACAATACATACACTAAGTTCTACTGACAAAGCTTAGCTCCTTCCCTTCCCTAAAGAATGAGAGGGGCCTATAGGAAAGGAATGTATGCTGTCAGAAGAAGTAGATGTGTCAATAGGTTTTGATGAGCCATAGTGGGTCTTGTTTTACGTTTTTAATTCTTTTTAATATTTATTACAAGAAAAAGCTCATTGGCAGGGGTAGAAGGGACAAATTTGGAAATGAATGTGATATTAAAAAACAGACATTAATAAAAACAAAAGCAACAATAACATCTTTTGTCTTTTTTCATAGTAAAGTATTCTATAAAGCCATAAAATATTAAACAAATGTAAACTATTGGTGTTTTCCTTATCCTGATATTGGGTAGAGAAAGGCCTGCTACTCAGTATAGAACTGAGAAAAATAGAATGCTTTAACTTTAAAATCCCAGTAACAAGTTCTTCACTGGAAAGTCTTCAGGAGAAATATGATTGTTTTCCAAAAGCATAAAAACAGCTGCAATATACAAATAATACATTTAGTTTATGAAAAGTTGAATAAAAGGCATTATTTTTAGATACCTAGTTCATCATCCAAAAAAATCCATTAAAACAAAGCCCAAATTATAAAGCATACCATTCCAATTTTATTTAGTAGAAGAGGGTCAATAATGGAGATACTCTAATGACTTAAGTATCCCTATTCATTTTTTAAAAAAAATTTTTTTAAGATGAGCATTTGCCTTCTGTCCTTCCTACTTGCTTCCCCTCTTCCAATAAGAAAGCAAAAAAAACAAGACCCCTGTTGCAAAAACTAATTCCTGTTTTGTCCATGTAAAAAAAGTCTCAATTTGTACTAGTGAATTTGTTAACCTCTTTATCAGGTGATGGGCAGCCTGTTTCATCAAGTTCTTTATCCTTACAATACTACTTTTGTGTGTTCTGCTGGTTCTACTCATTTCATTCTATATTACTTTACATTTCATGTCTGAAACCATCCCCTTCATCATTTCTTATAGCACAATAGTGTTATCATCACATTCATATTGTTTAGCCATTCTCCAACTGATGGGCACCTCTTCCATGACCAATTCTTCCCCACTGTATGTGGTTCCTTTTTTTCTTTCTTTGATCTCTTTGGAGTAGAATGCAGAGCTTAATAGTTCTGGGGTCACAGTTCAAAACTGCTTTCCAAGATGACTAAACCAATTCACAGCTCTACCATTTAATGAATTACTATATGTTTTCCCACAGCCCCTCCAAAATGTGATTTTTTCACCAATTTTGACAATCTGAGAGTGTGAGATGGAATGTCAGAGACGTTTTATTTGCATTTCTTTAATTATTAGCGATTTAGAGTAATTTTTCACAATTCTATTGTGAGAGCAGAGATTCTTTCTCTGAAAAGTGCTTGTGCATATTCTTTAATTGACCATTAATCAACTGGGGAATGATTTATTCTTATAAATTTGAATCAGTTCTCCATCCATCTTAGAAGTAAAGCTTTTATCAGAGAAACTTGCTACAAAGTTTGTTTTTTTCCCCACTTACTGCTTCTCTTCCAATTTTTGCTTTGGTTTTGTTTGTGCAAAAACTTTTTTTATTATATAATCAAAATTATCCATTTTACCTTCTGTGACCCTCTATATCTCTTGTTTGATTATGAATTCTCCCCTGTGCATTGATTTGACAGGTTAATTTCCTGGATCATCTAAATTGTTTATGATGTCACTCAATGTCCTTTTGCAGCTTATCTTGGTATACTGGGGGATACTGGTCTAGAAGTAGTTACTGCCTTCCAATTTCCCCAACAGTATTTGTGCAGTGGTGAGCTCCTGCTCCAACAACTAGGATGTTTATGTTGATCAAATACTAGCCTATTATGTTTGTTTGCTTTTGTACATTGTGTATGTGATTAATTGTACTCATCAACCTCTCTGTGTCTTAACTGGTACTTAACACAGTGCCTGGCATATAGTAGGAACTTAATAAATGTTTGTTGATTGAATGAATGATTAACTAGGACCAAATTTATTGATGATTAATGCTTTGTATTAATCTGAGATCTCATGCAGGAAAACTGCTGAAAAAGGAAGGGAGGGTTTGGGATTTTTTTTAATAAAGATAAATTGGAAATTATCTTCCTCTGTCAAGTTTTAAATAAAAGATAAATTCTCATCTAACTGAATGGATATGCTTAAACCATTCAAGGATTGCAACAACTGTATACCACAGAATTTAAAAGGGGCAAGGCTTGAGAAAGCTTACTGCACGACCTTTTAAGTACATTCATCTTATTCTAAAGACTAATAAAAAAACAACTTTTTAAGGCCATTGAAAAAAAGATACATAGTTCCTAAGGCATCTTACATGACAAAAACAATGGATAGCCAGTTTGTGTAATTATTTTTAAAAATATTTTGTCATTCTTCTCACCTGTCCATGGGTATCACCTGCCGACTTCCCTGCCTCAAATTTTAATGCCAAACCAAAGTCAGCAATACAAGCCGTAAGATTGTTTTTCAACAACACATTTTTGCTTTTGATGTCCCTTTAAAATAAAAAGAGAGGCAAGTTACTTGAAATAAGTTAAAACAAGTCATCTGACTATAAAAGAAATAGGAGCATCAAACATAAAATTAGAAAATACAAAATTTACAGAGATGAAATAAAAACCTGAAAACAAGTAACAAGTTAATTATAAATTCCTATTCGCAAACTGACTAATTAAATGAAAGCATTCCTTAAAGTAGTTTTGTAATGAGAATCAAAGAGTCTAAGTCCCAAAACACTTGTACTGCCCTGTGTACATTTTTTCTCTCACTCTCCATCTCCAAACTCCTGGGTTAGAATAAGTATATTCTTACAATTACTATGTTCCTGGTTCCCATTCAAATGTACACGCATGTAAACAACCAACAATCATGACTGGGGGAAAGATTAGAAATAGTTATAGTAAACTCATTTTGGGTCTCTCCAATATTTCAAGAGACTCCCTACTATGGTCACTCTTGCCTTCTTTTTCCCTAAGTTTTTAATTCCAAGTTGCAGTTGTCTGCGAATTTTTATTTTATTTTATTCACAAACTACGGTAAGTTCTAGCTGGCTTTATCAACTCAGGAATCTTAAAAAGCTCTAGTAAATAAATTAAGCACCAAATTAATTCCCTTTGAGTTCCCTAATCTCAAAAAGCTATTCTGAGTCTAAAAGGAGGGAGACTAAACTAAATAACCTCTGACATATCTTGGGTTTACAACTCATTGTACCTCTAGTCCTCTAGTTACATGCATCTCTATACAAGTACACAAAGTACGATATGGAGGAAAGTCACATATGAAAGAAATAGAAATATATACAGATGAGAGAAAAGAAATACACACAAACACACATGTTCCCAGGTGATGTCCTCCAGAGATAAACTCCTTGAAGAGCTTAATGGAGTGAAGGAGGTGCTATTATGAAGTATCAAATGGGATAGCGGGACAGTAAGAAGAAATGAAATGGGCGTGGAGTCAAGATGGAGGAGTAGAAGCAGGTCCTCCACACAGCTCTGGCTTCCACCTTCCCCAATTCATGTGAAAGGAGACTATGAACAAACTTTGGAGCTACAGAACCCACAAAATGACACAGAGAAGCTAACATCCCACTGAGGACAGCCCAGCAGGATGGCAGGAATCTGCCAGCACAGCGCTCTGGGAGCCAAGCTCCACACCGAGGCTTTAGCTGCAGGGCGGGCCTGACCAGCTGCTGGCTGGAGGGACTCCAGATGACCAGCAGCCGTGGCCGTTTCCAGAATAATCAACACATAGATGCTAAGGACAAAGTGAGAGGTCAGCGCAGTGTACATTTTGGGACTGTGTCGGCTTTTGCCGCCAGGGCGAGAAGAGACTGAGGAGCCACGGCTGTGCGGCCACCTCCATGTGGCAGCTTCAGCTCCTGGCCTGCACAGTGTAGGGGGACTAGTCTGAGGGGTATTTGCTCTTGCTTTAACCTGCTTGGATTTGGATTGCGGTCTAGGGTGGAGGTCCTGGGGTGTGTGTCCATCTTGCCAGAGCATGTGGAGGCTTCAGCAAGGGCACCCAACTAATACCTCTGGCAGCTGAGAAAACCCCAGAATTTGGCATGAAGCTCCGTTGTCTGGTAGCAGAGACCTACTGTGGCAAAAAGCCCAAAAGTCAAGTAATTGAGGGGCAACAGGATCCGGCAAAGGAAACAAAACAAACAGAAGAACCCAACATTAGACTCCTATTTTGGGGATAAAAAGGAGCAAAGCATCGAACAGGAGGAAGACAGTGAAGTCAGAACTCCTGCACCAAAAGCTTCAAAGGAAAATATGAGCTGTTTACAGGCCATAGAGGGCCTTAAGAAGTGGATAAGAGAAGTGGAAGAAAAATTGGGAAAAGAAATGAGAACAATGGAAGAAAATTACAAAATGAGAGTCAACAGCCTGACTGAGGAAAACCAAACCTTAAAAAACAGACTAACTCAAATGGCAAAAGAGGCTCAAAAAGGCAATGAGGAGAAGAATGCCTTAAAAAGCCCAATTTGCAAGATGGAAAAAGAATCTCAAAAGCTCAATGAGGAGACTCATTCCTTCAAAATTAGACTGGAACAAATGGAAGCTAATGACTTTATGACAAATCAAAATGCTGTTAAACAGATCCAAACAAATGAAAGAATAGAAGGCAAAGTGAAATATCTCATTGGAAAAACCACTTAACTGGAAAATAGATCCAGGAGAGATAATTTAAAAACTATTGGACTACCTGAAAGCCATGATCAAAGAAAGAACCTAGAAATCATCCTCCAAGAAATCCTCAAGGAAAACTGCCCTGATGTTTTAGAACCAGAGGGCAAAATAGAGGTTGAAAGAATCCACCGATCACCTCCTGAAAAAGATCCCAAAAAGAAAACTCCTAGGAATATTATAGCCAGGTTCCAGAATTCCCAGATCAAGGAGAGACACAATTTGAATATTGTAGAAACACAATCAGGCTAACCCAGAATCTGGCAGCTTTTTTTTTTTTTAAGCAATCGGGGTTAAGTAACTTGCTCAAGGTTACACGGTCAGTTATTTCTGGGTGTGGTGCTGAGTATCTGAGCCCGGATTTGATCCAGGTCATCCCGACACTGGACCCGGTGCTCTTACTCGCTGTGCTACCTTTCTGCCCCAGATCTAGCAACTTCTACACTGAGGGATCGAAGGGCTTGGAATGTGGTATTCTGGAGGTCAAAGGCGCTGGGATTAAAACCAAGAGTCACATACCCAGCAAAACTGAGTATCATGTTTCAAGGGAAAATATGGTCATTCAGTGGAATAGAGGACTTTCAAGCATTCTTGCTGAAAAAAACAGAGTTGAATAGAAAATTTGACATTCAGATACAAGAAGCATGGGAAGGTAAACAGGGAAAAGAAATCATAAGGAACTTATCAAAGTTGAACTATTAACATTCCTACATGGAAAAACAATAATTGTACTGATGAAACTTTCCTCAGTATGAAAATAGTTGAAGGGAATATAAATAAATAAATACACACACACACACACACACACACATATGAGAGGGTATATGGGCACATGAATACATATGTGAATCTGTGTATATATGTTTACAGGTATACAAAGATTGAGGGCACAGGACCAATTTAATATGAAGGTATGATACTTAAATGGTGAAATTAAGAGGTGAGAGGAATATAATGAGAGGAGATGGAGAGAGACAGAATGGGGTAAACTATCTCATACAGAAGAGGCAAGGGAAATGGTTATAATGGAGGGGAAGAATAGGAAGGCAAAAGGGAATGGGTCAACCTTATTCTCATTGAATTTGGCTTGGGGAGGGAATGAAATACACACTAAATAGGGTATCTCACCCTCTGGGAGAATAGAGGGGTAAGGGGATGAGAGGGGAATGATGGAAGGGAGGGCAGGCTGGGGGGGAGGGAAGTTGGAAGCACCCACTTTTGAAAAGGTATGGGATCAATGAAGAGAATAGAACAAGTGGGAGGTGGGATAGGAGGGAGGGAAATATAGTCAGTCTTTTACAATATATCTACTATGTTAATGTTTTGCATTAGCTACACATGTACAACCTATACTGTACTGCTTATCTTCCCAGTAAGGGTGGTGACAAGGGAGGAAGGGAATGAATCTGGAATTCAAAGTTTTAAAATGAAATGTTTAAATATATATACTATTGTTAATACTATTTTACATGTAATTGGTAAATAAGATATACAGGCACTGGGGCATAGAGATCCACCATGCCATACTGGAAAGTCGAAAAGGATAAGGGAGAAAATATGGGAGAGAGCAGATTGGAGGAGGGGATATCCTGTGGGACTGCTATTTTGGGGCTGTTAGGTAGGGGAAAAATGGGGAGAAAATTTGTAATTCAAAATCTGGCAGAAATGAATGATGTAAATCAGAAGTTAATAAATCATTTGAAAAATGATAAAAAAAAAAAGAAGAAATGAAATGCTACAGAATACACATCTATGGTAGCATAGGAGAGGATTGTATATATAAAACTGTAAAGCACCTCAAAGGTTATCCAGTTCAAACACCTTCACTTTAAAGAAGAACAAACTAAGGCCCAGAGAGGTTAAGTGACTTGCCCAAGATCACACAGGTTTTAAGCATCAAAGGCAGGAGGATTTGAACTCAGGCCTTTCCAAATACTTTTATTTTAACTTGGCACAAGTGTAAATAAGACAATGCCTGCTTGTCTTATTTACAAAGAAAACGAAAGAAAAGAAAAAGAAAAAAATCATCCAAATTGAACATCATATTTGAAGACAAGTTAACTGTTTCACATGGAATAGGAATATTTTTCAAGTCAAAGTGTTCTTTCTTTTCTGAAAAGTGTTTGTTATAGAGTCAGTGTTTTTCTTGACTCTTGACAAGAGAAATGTTTATAATGTTTTTAAATGTTTTCAGATTACTGGGAAATTAATTAGAAGTGTTTACAATCACCTGTCTTAAATTTATATCATTAATCCTAATTTATACTTTTTAAGCTAAATTATCAATTTCTCTCATCTTTCTTCCTTTTTTTGACAAAGCAAATACATCGTAATTTATCTAATTTCTGAAAGAAAGGTTAGGAATAAGAAAGTGAAATTCACTAACAATGTTAATATATAGTTTATTCAAGAAACTTTTTAACAGAATTGAGAACCAACTTCAAAAAGCAAATATAAATCAACTACTTCCTATAATACCACTTGCAAAATCTGGAAAAAGTACATTTTATCTAAAGGCGAAGTTTAACTTTATTAAAAGGCTCTAAGCTACTTAAGTATAATATATAGTGGCAGCTAGTTGGCGCAGTGAATATAGCACCAGCCCTGGAGTCAGGAGGCCCTGAGTTCAAATCCAGCCTGAGAAACTTGATACTTATTAGCTGTGTAACCTCGGGCAAGTCACTTAACCCCAAATGCCTTGCCTTCCCCCTTAAAACAAAATCAAAAACAATAAAAGAATAACATACAGATTTATCTACCTGTGTGATATGGCAGGTTTGTGACCATCTTTTAAACCAGGTATATCCTCATGTAAATATGCCAATCCTCTGGCCATAGTTTCAGCAATATGGCACAATTCATTCCAAGAGACCACATTAGCCTTAAGAAAATCAGTCAATGAACCCTAAAAAGGGAAAAAATAAAAATATTTAATTTACTTTATATAAGAGATATACCAATATGGAGATTAATTCATGATCTCATCAGTGTGGATAATCCCTTCATTTGTACAAACCTCCCCCTTCCCCATCCCCAAGCTTCTTGCTTGATTTTGTGATACCAGTGCAATCCCCAGGCTATTTCCATCTGTTCTTTCTCTTTCTATGATATAATGAAAATATTCTTTTTTTTTTCCCTTGAGAAGTAGGAAAAGGGGAGCACCTGGTAAATCATTTTAACAAACAACATCTAGAAAGTTATCCTTTCAGCATGGTTTGAATCCTCTCAAGTTTCCACCTACCTTCTTCCATCTGTGATCTAAGATACCAACAATTGGCCTATATCTGAGGACACACTGATTTCTAAATGTTGTATACAAGGATATTCATTTTAGTTCTACTCTGAGACCTCACTATTGTATGGAGGTGTCACAGATCCTAGACCAGCAGAATGCCTACTTAGGCATACTTTACCAAGTACTGGCCTGAGAACCCGATGTCTGTTATTTGAATACCAATGTAGTTAAGTCTGGAAAAGATGGCTACCAAGTGACAGAAAGCCTAACTAGTAAGATATCAAAGAGGTATAATCTGCCCTAGTGAAAAAACAATCTATACCTTTTAACATCTTATATAGACACAAACCACCAATATCTTCTAAGAGTGGATATAAACAAAACAGTTATATGTGTTTTTTTTTAATGTGGATGATTACAGAAAAATGAAAATTCTTAGTATTACTTGCAATGATAAGATATACCTAAAATGTTAAGGCAAAAGACACAAAAATGTAAAATCAACAATGATTTAATGGAAGGAATGTTGCACACACTGTGAAATATCCAAGTATATAGCCCTAGCTGTACCATTAACTACTTGTATGATGACCTAATCAATTGACTTTTCTGGACTTCGGTTTCCTCATCTCTAAAAAGAGGATCTGAACTAGATAGCCTTGAATGCCAATGCCCTTGTGGGTTTTGAAATACTATGATGTAATAATACTGTATATTCAAGAACTTTTAAAAATATATTTTTTAGATAGAATTACAGGATTCTTGAAGGAAGAGGGCAAGCCCACTTATAAAGGAAACAGCATCAAGAATATAACAGCTCACCACTATGGAGTGAACATTTTGCTAATATAATTTTTTTAGTTATGACAGTATCTTTGTGAATAGAAGACTAGATAATATCTTCCCTGTTGTATATGTGGTAAAGCTCAGAAGAAACATCATCAAGTGTCTTTGTTATTATCTGTCAAAAGTTGTCTCTCCCAATAGACTGTGCTCCATGAAGGCAGAGATTGTTTTTGCCTTTCTTTGCATCTCCAGCACTTAGTACAGTTGCCTGACATAGAAAATGCCTGTTGACTGACTGAGAGAAGGTCGGTGATAGAGATAAGAACAGAGAGTCTAGTTTTCCTAAGTTCTATGTTCTAACCAATAAACTAGAACATGTAGCAAAGAGAAGTCGTACTGAATAAAAGAATTCACTCAAAACGACTCATAAATAATAGACAAAAGTTACTAAGCAAATGGTTATATTGGAAGCAGTCACCTGGAAATGTTCTGAGAGAGAGAAGAATAGGAAAACATAAGAAAGAAAGAAAATAGAGGTAAAAGGCTTCTTCTTCCTCTCCCCTATTCTCTAAACAACAAAACACATAAGCACTTTTAATTTTTGCTACTGATACTATATTTTAATAACATAATCACTATTTTATTAAAACATTATGGAAAGTAGTTTTTTTTCAAACAAATTTTAGGAAATCACCTACCATATTTCCATTTTCAGAATGTCCATACATGAAGAACAGAAAACTAGGAGTCTTATGGCTCCTAAAAGCTGCCTAATGCCTAAGCTCCAATGAAATTTTTATGGTCTATGTGTTCATTGGAAGTGAGCAGTCATTGAGACAAAGACATTTCTCCTTGTGGATATAAAAGTCAATCACTGGAAATGTTTACCTTTTCATGAAATGCAGTGATTAGCCAGAGATCAACATCAACACTGGTGCCTCGTTTTTCTGCGCCAATAAACTGCAATATATTCTCATGTTTCATTCCAGGAAGACTATATACTTCATATTCATTTTGCCATGACTGCTTGTCCTGTAAGAGAAAAAAAATATTTAATGCAAAAGGTAGAAATGTGTATGTTTGCTAAGCCAAATGATTCTGGGACAAATTCCAAAATAAACTGAGTTGCATTGAAAAAGTTTCTCTTTCAAAAAGATTACCAAAATCCAAACAAAGGTAGAACTATTGCACTCTGAATACCTGCAAAATAGATATCTCCAAATGTTATAATTAATATGCACAGTTTATAAGTTATCAGAAATGCTTGAATGCTGCAATTATGCTTTGGTAAAAAGCTTATGTTTGATACTCAAAGAGGAGGAAAGAGGAGAGTAGTGCAGAGTATAAGTTCCTTTAAGGCAGTGATATTTCATCTTTTGTATTCCCAGTCTCTAGAACAGCACCTGACATCTAGTGAATATTTAATACGTGGTGTTGTTTTTTTTTATTTGAAGTTAAAGCGAGATATTACCAGCTAACTTCTAATGCATGTTAGTATGTATTAAGACATTCTGGGAATAAGCATTATGATTATTAATGGATTAGTATCAATCCAAATTATTGGAATTCTAGTATATATTTCTATATGGTATTGGCAGGTTTATCCATCACCTACCAGCATGAGGGTGGGGACTTACCATTCCTAATTCTGAATAACCTTTTTTAAAGAACAATAATTCATATGGAGCTTTAAGGTTTACAGAGCTTTAGACACACAAAATCTCTGTGAAGTAGAAAAGATCCAATTGGAATGCACTTTTACAGAAAATAATTTTTTTTTCCAAAGACTTACAAACGATATTTCCTCCTAGTGAAATTCTGATAATTACCTGAACCATCAAAATTAAAACATAGGGGGGCAGCAGTTCAGTAAACATCAAAAGAGAGTACCTCCATTTCATTATGACAATAATCCCTAACTAACATCTACTTGTGAAATGTTAGCTTGTATTATCTGTAAAAGGATAGAATTATTACCTATAGTATTTCTTAAGCTGGACATTTAAAAGGATCACTGTCACTGTTGAAAACTGTGAATTTAAACTACTTAACTACCCACAAACAAATACTAATATTTCTCATGATCATACATATTTATGATATGGTTGAGACAAGATCAAGTTTCAGTCTTCTTGGCTCAAACTGTGAGTGGTATGACCCTTAATATTAGAAAAATTCGATGTGTTTCATCATATGTTACTTGTCACTGAACTTGAGGTGAGGCAGATAAATAAGACCAAAGAAGAGATATCTAAAGCGTCCCAAAGGTCTTAAGTGCAGATTTAAGTTTTGACAACTTAGTAAGCTTTAAAATGTTAAATACTTAGACCTTTGAGATATTCTGTATTAAAACAAAGCTAATGAACGAAAAAGAAATGCCATCCCAAATTATAGCTATCAACATAAGGGGCAAATCTGAGGTGTGCTATCTCAGCTGTACTGGAAAGAGTGATAATGCAGTCCCGGGTTCCTTTCCCATACTTGAGAATCAGCGTTCATTCTCTCCCATGCCCAAGATAGCATCACCAAGCTCATTGAACTATCACAGTATGCCCTTAGTCACTGATGTAACTGAGCAAATCACACAGTAGGCACTCAAAAAATTACTTCTGAATTACTTGAGATCATAGCTGCTTGAAAGAGATTACAAGGGGCAGCCAGGTAGCAAAGCGAGTAAGAGCACTGGCTCCAGTGTCAGGATGACCTGGGGATAGAATCCGGCCTCAGACACTTAGCATCACACCCAGAAATAACTGGCGATGTAACCCTGAGCAAGTTACTTAACACCGATTGTTTAAAAAATAAAAATAAAAAAAGAAAGAGATTACAAAGGGAAGATTCTAATAGTGATAAGTCGTAAGTTGCATAAAGTCCAGAGCAATTTTTGAAGTGGTAAGCAAATTATTTGAGGTTATGGAAGAGCGTTATAGTTGCCACATCTGATAAGTTAGCAGAAGAATCTAAGGCTAAATGATTATGTAAGGATTGTTTTCTTCTTGGTTAAAGTACAAAAGGGAATAGACAGTAGAGGTATCTTATTCCTCTTGGCGTCCCTTGCAACAAGCATCCATGCATAGAGTAGACATTTTTAAAAGGATTTGTTCAATTAAATTTTAGCCTGGCATTTAAATTCAAAATGGCTATTTCCCTGAAAGCCAACCTACTCTCTTCTCTAAATTGTTTGCTTTTCTGGACTATAATTACACATCTCATTGGAAGAGAAATCTAATTACCAAGACAACAAGATATATTAGGGGCCTTACTTTCACTTAGCACTTTTTATTAGCTGAGAACTAAAAAAAAACCTTTGTAAGTTTCTTCTCACTATAAAGAAGAGAGGAAGGCTCGTACTGCTGGTTCCATTTTCTAGATAAGGAAACAGAAAAAAGAATGCTCAACAAGTACCTTCAGACAACTCAGGCCAGAACCACCTTGTAAGTTAAAGCTCTTCTATTTCCAGACCATTTCTGAGTTGCACAGGCTACCTTGCAGTCACATGTTTTTAAAAATAACACATGTAGGACTGAAAATGAAAAATTAACATACCTGTATTGGAAATATCTTGACAGCCACATACTCATTGAGTAACTGAGCTTTCCAGACACAACCAAATCTTCCCCTTGCTTTTATTTCTAATAACTGTAGGGGCTTCAAGCCTAGTAGTGGAGAGGGTGGGGGTGGTCCTGGATCCTATGGATAATTTTAAAAAATTAGAATAATCTGAATAATCAACATGTCATAATGTTAAACTCTGAAAATATATAAGAAAATAGAAATTAATTAAAATAGTAATCTGACAAAATAACACACAGATGACATTAATTAAAATTTTACAGAAATGTTCAGAAGTGAATTCCTCAATTAATAACAATTTCTAGTCATCACAATAAAGAAGGCAACCTAAAATTTTAAATGACAAGTTTTCATAATTTCATCATTTTATACTGGAGCTAAAGCTAAAAAGTAAAAAGAAAAGTACATGGAAAAATTCTTTGCTATACCAATGAGATAAAATTTCAAAGAAACATATCTTCCATGTGAGAATATACCAATAAGAGCTTTTGTACTAGCTGGTTTTGAACACTTTATGATACTTAATGTTTAAATGATATTAGCAGTACAAAGGATGAAAAATTATCAGTAACTTTTAGCTATCTCTCAAAGAACATTTCTCAATATCCACCTTTTATGCTCAAGTGTCTACTAAGCCTTAAATCTAATTCAGTAGGAAAAAATTACCAAAAGGCTTGTACATAAGTATGTACATACACAAAGGGATAATATGCATAAATAAATATCTTCACACTTATGCTTCCATAATTAATTGAAATCCTAATTTTCCAACTAGTAGTACAGGCCTTGACTCACAAGGAAGAAGAACATGACAGGGGAGAAAGACTAGGGCACATAATGATTAACTGTTAATGGTCATCAAAGAAGTTTTGGGGTTTGGTTTGGTTTTCTAGGCAAGGGGAGGTGAGAGAGGTAGTTTACAGAAAGGGGCTATCTACAGTGTGCCACAATAGTAATATAAAGTACACTGTCATAAATACAAATAAACTTAGTAAGCATGCTGTCTTCCACTCAAGTCTTACTCCACTTCATCTTGGCATACAAGAGACCCTTGTTTCTCAAGGGAATACTGGTATAGTGGGAAATCCACTGGGTTTGGTGTCAGATGCATGGACACGGGTAAATCATTTAAACACTAAGAATTCAATTTCTTTATCTACAAAGCATTACAGCCATCCAAAGGATGTTAATAAAAATGTACTTTGACAAATCAGTGGGGCCATTATGTAGGTACTGCTTATACCAATACAGATTACGACCTATTCATACCTTCTTAACTCATATTTTTCTTGTCTATGTCTTCCCATAAATCCCACATAAATGGGTTCCACCCAAATGTCTGGAGATTTTCTTCTAAACTTTTTAAAATTACGTGATTCTATCTATCCACTCCCCTTCATTCTTGTCATGTGGATGACCCATCTCCTTTTCTAGTCATATAACTAACTTTCTGCGGGTATCCCTTACCTCATTTCTCTGACATAATTCTCCACAGTAACAGGCTATAGCCTATTCATGTCGTCTCTCCATTGTCCTTCAGTGAACTGCAACTTAAGTGCTAGAGATTGCTTTGCTCTGTGATTCACAGTCATATAGAATCACCAAAAGAATACCAATATTAAAAATAATTATAGTTTTGTGGAGAAATCTAGTCATTAAAAGCACTGGGCAATCCAAAGGCAACTCAGAACACTGTCCTTCTGGTACTCAAGTTTGGTCTCAACTTATTATCTATCAAGAGTGCCAATCTAGGGGCGGCTAGGTGACGCAGTGAGTAAAGCGCCGGCCCCGGAGTCAGGAGGACCAGAGTTCGGTTCCGGTCTTAGATACTTAACACCCACACAAAAAAAACTAGCCGTGTAACCTTGGGCAAGTTACTTAACCCCAACTGCCCTCCAAAAGGCAAAAAAAAAAAAAGAGTGCCAAACTAGGATAGACCAACTGTATAGAGTACTCAGTCAACCACATATTGGTGTATCACCACCCACACTCACAAAGAATCCCTCTCCTTCACACAGAATCCATGCTTAACATCCTCCATGAAAGTGACAAACATCTGTTTCATGCCTTTCTTTAAAAGAATAGTCACAGATTCATTGAATAAAGGCATCTCTACTGTTAGAATCCTCAAGGAATATTACATGACCCCAAAATGTGCATGGAAGACATTCTACTGGAGTGTAAAGCACCTTGCTCTACTAAATCAAAGTACTTTTATAGTCAATAAACAAATGCTATCCAAGTTATTATGAATCTCTCTTAATGAGCTCTGCAAAGTTTATAGATCTGATGCAATCAGCACAAGGTTGTCTGCAAATAGAAGCATCTGGAAGCCCTCATTTATAAGAACCCTTTTAGCTTTGGAGCTGGACATCTTCTGTGACAGTGGCAAACATTAGGAAAGACACAACTTCCCAGACTATGCCTCCTTTGATAATAATAATCACATGGTCATTAAACAAATTTATCTGTTACACCTTTCAATTAATTTGGAAGGAATTGTGACATGTGGGAGATGTCTTGCTGGAAGAAAGCCTTTTAAGATGGCATCGCTCTACCAAGTCAAATGCTTTCTTAAATAATCCAAAAACAGGGGGCGGATAGGTGGCGCAGTGAGTAGAGCACTGGCTCTGGAGTCAGGAGGACCTGGGTTTGGATCCGGCCTCAGACACTTCACACACACACACACACACACAAAACTAGCCATGTGACCTTGGGCAAGTCACTTAACCCTGATTGCCCTCCTCTTCCCCTCCAAAAAGCAAAATAATAATAATAATCCAAAAACAGTAAGCACAGAGGAATATCTTATATTTCCTACCCTTTCTGTACTATAGTATAGTATATTTCTGAACAGACGAAGAAGTTTACCAGAGACTATCATTTGCAAAAGCCTACCTCTTAGATGTTCAAGGATGCCCCTAAAGCATGTTAAATTGTTCTCACAAATTTTTTCAAGAGATGGGAAAGGAGGCAAATGCATCAGCAGTTATTGTTATTTCTTCAGCCAGCATCCTTTCTTGGAAACACTAAGGTAGAGGACATTTTTTTCTAAGCAACTGGTTATCTTTTCTCACTCTCATGTTCTTGAGAATCAACCTATCAATAATACCCTTAAAACTGTATTGCTTCTAGAAAGCATTTCCTCTACATCCAGCACAGCTGCTCTTTTCATATTTGTTCTGGTCACTTCCTTACAATGATGCTAAGATTTTATCAGAGATATTATGAGTTCAAATGTGGTAGCTCTACTGCCATTGATGAAGAAAGTTTGTTACAGAAATCCTGACAAGTCTTTTACATTTTTTGTCTGTATGTTGTACCCTTTCCAATTTCATCCTTAAATGCCTTCTGGATTATCTGCCTTAGTGGGACCTCTTGCCAAGTTTTCTGACAACTTGTTTTTCTCTCTACTGATTCTCAATGTCTTATGAAGTGAGACTGCTCATAATCTTCCATAACCTTCTGTAAGATTTTACAAACAAATTTATATTTTAAAGTGGTATTGCCTGTGGGTACCAAATCTCTCTCCTTGGCGAAGATCAAATGTTTACTGGCTGAGACAGTTTCTAGGTTCTTGTAGTCTGCTAATTGTGTCAAGTGATTCATACTGATTAAACTTCACTAGAAAATAGGAACCACGTTTCAATATCTACCCTTTTACCCATTTCCCATTTTTTTTGTCATCTATACCTTGTTTATATAGGTCAGGTTCAAGTTTTTTGAATTGCACATTATTTCTTAGCCTCATATGTATTTTTTTCTTCTTTTCATACTGATTTTGATCTTTAATCAACAGTCTTACGATAAAGAGATTGATAATCATTTCCTATCTGTCAAAATGTAATATATTTGTGTTATTTGATTGTTGCCATGTACAGTTCCTCCAACACTCTTCTTAAAGAAAGGTATTCATGAAATGTAGGATAAGCGTTTTGTACTGTCTTCAAACTTTTTACCTCTCCACGTGAAATATATTTTCCAAAATAGTTTTTGTTGCCTTTCCCTGTGCCTAGACTAGCTTTGATTGAAGTTATTGTAGCACATGCCAATTTAATTTTGAGGATGTTATCAACTTATTCATTGGGTGTCTCTCTCTACCTCTTTATCCTCTCTTACATATGTTTGTATATAACCTATAGTCATGGTTATTACCTCTTTTCAAATTTCTATCAGGAGTGCTGTAACACAGGCTGACCAACTGACCTGCTTGCTGTTCCTTTTGTACAACACTCCCAACTTCCATCTTCATGCCTTTATACTGGCTATGCTCAATGCCTGGATACTATTGAAATATTCCTTGAAAAGGCTACCTACAATAAGCCTCTCCACTTTACAAACTGGCTTCTGACTTATCATTCCAACAAAACTGCTCTATCAAAAGTTATCCATGATCTCTTAGTTATCAAATCCAAGGGGTTTTTTTCTCAACCCTCATTCTCCTTGACCTCTCTACACCCTTTGACACTGATAGTCATCCTCCTCAACACTCACTCTCTTCTCTCTAAGTTTTTGGGCCACCATTTACTCTTGGTTCTCCTGCTACCTATCTGATCAATCCTTCTCAGTTTCATTTGCTCAATCCTCATCCAGATCACATTCTCTAACCATAGATTTCCCACAGGGTTCTGTCCTGGGTTTTTTTGTCTTCTCTCTCTATACTACTTCACTTGGTGATCTCAGCTCCCACAGATTTAATTACCATCTTTATGCTGATGATTCTCAAATTTACCTATCTTGCTCTACCTTCTCTGCCAACCTTCAATCTCTTATCTCCAACTGCCTTTAAGACATCTCAAACTAGATGTCCAGTAGACATATTAAAGCCAGCATGTCCAAAATGGAAGACATTATCTTTTCCCTAAACCCTCTGACCCTACTTAGTCTTCTAAGTCAAGGATAACTCACTAGCTTTTCTACTAAATCCTCCCCCTTTTCTAACTCTCCTATAATGGCTGAGGGCAACACCATCCTTCCAGTCCCTCAGGCTTGAAACCTAGTTAATAATCCTTGACTCCTCACTATCTCTCATCTCCTCTCCCCTGTATCCAATCAGTGGCCAAGGCTTACTGGTTTCACCTTTGCAACATCTCATATATACCCCTTTCTGTCTTCTGGCACTGCCACCATTCTGGTACAGGTTGTCATCACCTCTCACCTGGACTACTGCAATCACCTGCTGGTGGGTCTGCCTGACTCAAGTTTCTTACCATTCTACTACATCCTCCACTCAGTCATTAAAATCATTATACTAAAACAAGTTCAACCATGTCACTTTCTCTCCTGCTCTTTACCCCATTCAATAAACTCCAATAGCTCCCTATCACCTCTAGGATCAAGTAGAAAATCCTGTTTGGCATTCAAAACCATTCATAGGGTAGCCTCCTCCCACCTTTCCAGTCTTTTTCTACCTTACTTTCTACCACATACTCTTCAATCCAATGGCATTGGCCTCCTTACTTATCCAGCAAACAAGGCAGTTCATTTCTTGGCTCCGGGCATTTTTTCTGGCTGTCCCCCCAGGCCTGGAATGCTCTCTCTCTCTCTCTCCTCAGCTCCACCTACTGGCTTCCCCAGCTTCCTTTAAATCCCAACTAAAGTTGGACCTTCTACCGGAAATCTTTCCTAATCTCTCAATTCTAGTGCTTTCCTTCTCTTAATCATCTATCTTGTATATAGCTTATTTACATATTTGTTTACTTGTAGTCCCCTCCATTAGACTGTGAAGTCCTTAAGAACAGATACTTTCTTTTGCCTTTTTCTGTAGGTCCAGCATTTAGCATAGTGCCTCGGGCTTTGCAGTCTCTTAACAAATGTTTATCAACTGACTGATTGTCCCTTCTCACTTCTGCCTCCCAGTTTCTCTAGCTTCCTATCAAGACTCAGTTCAAATTCCTTCTTCTGCAACAGTACTTTTTTCCACTTCCTCTACCTGCTAGTGCCTTTTGCTTTGAGATTATCTTCCATCTACTCTGTATGTATCTTGAACATACCTAGTTAAGTTATATATTTTGTCTGCCATTCGTTCATTCTATGCCCAAAGGGCTATAAAAATGTGCATACCCTTTAACCCAGCAATACCACCTCTCAGGCTGTATCCCAAAGAGATCATAAAAATGGGAAAAGGACCCACATATACAAAAAATATTTGTTGCAGCTCTTTTTGTGGTGGCCAAGAACTGGAAATCAAGGGGATGCCCATCAATTGGGGAATGGCTAAACAAGTTGTGGTATATGAATGTAATGGAATACTATTGGGCTATAAGAAATGATGAGGAAAACTTCAGAGAAACCTGGAAAGACTTATATGGACTGATGCTGAGGGGAGCAGAACCAGGAGAACATTGTACACAGTAATAGCCACAGTATATGAGGACTGATTTTGATAGACTTAGCCCTTCTCAGAAATGCAAGGACCTAAAACAATTCCAAAGAACACATGATGGAAGATGCCAGTCACATCCAGAGGAAAACTATGGAGTCAGAATGCAGAACGAAGCAGACTATTTTCTTTTTTGCTTTATTTTTTTTTCTCATGGTTTTTCCCAGTCGTTATAATTCTTCTATGCAACATGACTAAAGTGCAAATGTGTTTAATAGGAATATACACGCAGAGCCCATATCGGATTGTAAGCTGTCTTGGGGAGGGAGGGAAGAGGGAAAGGGCGAAAATGTAAAACTTGCAGACTAAAAATAAATAGATAAATGAGAATACGCGTTCATTACGTACAGGTACTGCTTTTGCCCTTCTTGTATTCCCAGTGGCAAACACAGAGTCTTAGCACACACTTGGTGTTTTTTGTTTAATCATTTTTCAGTCCTGTCCAACCCTTTATAACCCCCTTTAGAGCTTTCTTGGCAAAGACAGTGAAGTGATTTGCCATTTCCTTCTCCAGGTCATTTTACAGATCAGGAAACTGAGGCAAACAGGGTTAAGGGACTTGCCCAGGGTCACACAGGTAGTACATTATCTGAGGTAGGATTTTAACTCAGGAAGATGAGTTTCCCTGACTACAGGCCGGCACTCTATCATCCACCATTCTAATCATCACACATAGCAAGTACTTAATAAATGCTTGTTGACTACCAGTTAAACTTATTCTGCCAACTTGTTTATCTGATTCTCCAATGAGGATCTGAAACATCCCCTCATTTAGGTGCAAGTTTCTTTTGTTTTCAGACTTCTTTTATAGTCAAGATTGATAAGACAGGATGATGACCTAGATTGACTGATAAGATTCAGCTGGAACAATCTGTATTCTCACTGGTCAATAGACAAAAATCACAAATTTAGAGTATGTACCAACAATTACATTAATTTCTAGAGACAGTTTAAAAGTTGTATTCTTAGAAACCACTTCCTGGAGCGGCTAGGTGACACAGTGAATAGAGCACCCACCCTGGAGTCAGGAGGACCTGAGTTCAAATCCAGCCTCAGACACTTAACACAAAAAACTAGCCATATGACCCTGGGCAAGTCACTTAACCCCAACTGCCCTCCAAAAAAAAAAAAAGCAAAAAAAAAGAAACCACTTCCTATTCCCACTGCTTTTCTGTCACCAAAGAAATGAAAGAAAACTACAGGCTGTTTTGTAGTTTTCTTTATTTCATCAGTTTCCAAGACCAAGGAATTCATCACCTACTGGCCAAGTACACTGGTGATAAGATTCTTCTTAGGTTGGTTTTTGGAAATCAGATAAAGTCTTTTGCCAGGACCATTCCTGAAGTCTTCAAAGCATGGCAGAGAACAGGATTTGCACTCACCAGCAGAACCTACAAGAACCCAGGGTCACCTCAATACCACAACGAGACATCAGAGTATGACTTCATAAATGACACTTACATAAACCTTTAAGGCTTGCAAAGCACTTTACCTGCATTATCTAATTTGAGTACAACAATCTTGTGAAATATCAGAAGTATTACAGGATTTCTTATACAGACTCAGAAAGGTTACCATGTGGCTTGCCCATGGCCACCTGGATACTAAGTGCCAGACTAGGGATCTGAAGCAAGTCTCCTTGATTCTAAATCTAGCATGCTATCTATTACACTATACCACTGTTGTGAGAAGAGGATTTTTAAACATTAAATCAAAAGATGTAGAGAACAGAAAGTTCCAAATAAGCTGAATATGAATAAGCTTTGAGTATGGGCTCTAAAGAGAACTGTATGTCGGTCATTCTGGGACTAGCCTAGTTAAATTTGGAGAACTCAAACCCTAGAAGGCTAGATACAGTGTGATGAAATTTTTCATTGTAACAACTCATTAAGATCATCCTGTAATCACTGTGATTAGTGGAGAAAGCAAGCCCACACAAAATAAGTCATGGCTACTTGGAGAAACATTCTATACAAATACAATGACAGGGACAAAGACAGGCATATGGATAGGGACCTAGGCTTTCACTGGTATAGGAAATGCCCAGGGGAGGAAGTTCCCTCTACCAATGCAGAACATCTTTTCTATAATTTATAAAGGGTTGTTTAGAACTTAGGAAAGTTAAATGATTGGAACCAAGGTCACACAGCCAGTATATATCAGAGGCAGGATCTGAAGCCTTGAAGTTTAGCTTCAAGGCAAGCTCTAGATCACTAGGCAATCTTCCACTATTCCAAAGTATCCCTTGATATGATACTTACTATGTTTACTTTGGTACCTACAGCTGAAGCAACTAAGTGGAAAACTTGGAAAGAATCCAGAGAAAAGCAACTGAAATGATGAAAAGATTAGATTAAGAGCACTATAAAAAAAAAATAATTCAATTACTTAACCCCAAAAAGAGAAGGTCAAAGGGGAAGGTCCTTAACAATTAACTTCTAAGTATATAAATTTTCTTTACTTTTCATATAGTAAAGGGGAAGGCAAAATCAATTACACCATAAAGGGGATTTAAACTAGATAATGAGGCTGAAGGACCAACTAACTGATAATGAATGTCAATCTAAAGCAATTGTACACTCCATGTACCTATGTTCATCTTCCCTTTTTTTCCTTCTTCCCTGATGATCCCCCAGGCCTGCAAGTGCTAATTCAGGGTACCATGAAGCCCAGAAGGCTGTACTCAAGAAGGCTGCTGACACTCTTATTTGACACATCTTAAAAACCCTTCTCCTTCTACCCTACCCCCAACTGGAAGGCTGGGAAACAGTGCAATGTATTTTAACAGAAGAATTTAATATTTTCTTTCCTGAACAGGAGCAAACAATTATTTTTCCAAGATGGTTTAAATGAAGTTTTACTCTAAGACAAGAGAATAAATTAAAAGAATTTTTATGATTCTTTCTAATTTAATTATTTCACAGATAGGGTAAATTAATTTTTTCTTTTCTTTCCCACCTCCAGTACATATGTTTACCAGAGCAGAAGATAGCAATGTTTTAAATTCAACAGAATCATTGAACGTGTAAATCAGGTAAACTTTTTTCAAGATATATGATTCTAGAGAAAAAGAAAACTACAGACATGAGTAGTCTTTAGGGTTCATGTATGTACAAAAGCAAAATTAAGTACAAACAAAACAGATATAAAAGTTTAATGTGTGAAAAGTCTAAGTATCCCTTACGTTAAAGATTTTTCTCTTTTATGAATGGATTCCTCTACTCAGGTGCTACATTGAGGTACAGATGTTAGGTGAGACTTTCAAAGGTTATATCAAGACAACACAAGGTCTGGCAAGTCCTATCCAGAATGGAAAGGCTTCAAGCACAAGTATGATAAAGCACTAGGTCTGCTGTCTAAGGACTGATCAACCTAAGTTTGGAAAGCCTCGTTGTTGTCCAAGTAGTAAGAAAAAACAATTTTTTTAGCCATAATTCCTGATAACTTTAAGACATGTACAAAGTTATCACACTACTGAAATAATAGATCCTTGAAATATTAAGTATGGATGAATTACAAAGGGAGTCCTGATTAGATAAGGAGAAACCTGGAAATTAAAGAAAATAAAGAGAGACTTTAAGACAAAATGGGTCATTATGCAGAAAGAGTCCTATAGATCTGAAATTAAACACTGAGTTTTCTATTCTCTGTAGTTTATACATATAAAATTAGCTAATGACTATACCTTTCTCAGTTAATACCTACTAGATATTCCAAAAGGTGCTAAGGGTAATGTTATTGATTTAAATATAATTTCAGAGGGATTTAATCCACCCTTAGGACGCAAGAGTTTTTCTACTACCACAAATTTCTTGTACCATTAAGCAGCTTTTAGTGTGCTCTACTTTTAAGAAACATAATAATTTTCAGTTTCTGTGTTAAAAGAAAATTTTGCTGAAGAGTCAACTCACCCCACCCCCTTTCTTGCTAAATTTCCAAAGTTTTTTTTAAAAGTTCCAAACCCATGTTAAGTTCATTTCTATCTGTTTTTTGGATTGGCCAAAATCTAGCTCTATTTTCTAATGACACCAGTAGTAGTAGGAGTAGTAATACTACTCCTACTACTACAACCACTACCTCTTCTTTCTATATGATTCTATCCTAACAGTTCTATCAAAGTTATTACCAACTATGAAACTAAAATGGATTTAAAAGGAAGACCAACTCATGTTCAGAGGCTGAACTAAGCTAGGTTACAAAACAAGAAACTACAAATATATAAAATTCCTCTCAAAACTAACCAAAAGAGTATGTCAATAGCAGAATACTGAATGAACTATAACTATAAAATATAAATCTAAATCACAATGCCTTTCAATACCTGAAGGTTTAGAGGTTAAAAATGAACAATGCTGCAATACTTGAAAAAAAATTCTATACATCATAACACTGACTACATGTACTTGTTTTTAAAATGTAAACATTCAAATGGGAGTAAACCAATGAATAAGTATTTAAGAGGTCAAGGGACCTTTCAGTACTCTTCAGACAGTTAATTCTACTACTCTACCTATTAGTATTAACTATATATCCTAGACTGAGAAAAGGGGAAGAGAGAGTTCATTAATTTCTATATGATCATTGGTTCATTCAACCTCATTGGGTCTCAGGTTCCTTCTCTTTAAAAGAAGTTAGACAAGATGAGCTTTAGAAAATAATTTTTAAGCCCAAATATTCTTTTGAGACACTGGTGCTCTTTGGAGCAGTAATATATGAGTAATATCAAATACATCAATTTATACCAAAAACTTTGAAATTTTATATATACTGTATGGCATCAAGACATTGCAAATAGACTTTCATAAATTCATAGAGAACCACAATTTTGCTACTGTATATTCAAAACCAAAACATTTCATCTGGAAAAGACACTATTTCTATAACTAAAAATAGAATTCTATATACATACTTATGTATACATTTTTTTTAAACAGCCTTGATTAAAAAAAAAAAAAGACCTACTTAAACTAACTCTGAATTAGCATGTGCACCTGCCAATAGAATTCAGGCAGCAGCAGCAGCACATGAAACATAGTTAATCCAGCCATGCAAAAAACCAGAAACAAAAAAGTCCCACTTTTCTGAGGACAATTACAAGGAATAGAAGAGCTCTGAACACCTACAACACTATAGTAGAAAGAGCTCAGAATATAAAGCCCAAGTACCTGGATTCCAATGACCCCTCTGTTATATTACACCTGTAGGGCCTTGGCAGATCACTTCCCCTCTGGGGGTATCAATTTACTCTCTCATAAAATGGGCAGGTTCAGGTAAAGAATCTCTAAGAGCACAACTCTAAATCTTATGAAATCCTATAAATTCCCTAGATTCTCAATTTCCATGTGAATATTTTGTCATTTTCAGGATTAAAAGTGGATGCCTCTAAATATATCTCCCCTTTCAGATTCATCTAGCCCTCTACAATTAAAGCTCTGCTTTGGGAAAACTTGAGGTAATTTTTCTGTTGCATCAGTATTATTGTTAAGAGAGAAATAAATTATTGTCACCTCTTTATTTGGGGGTGTATAGTATGTTGAGTCTTTAACACATTGTAGCTTCTCCTGTTTAAGGCTGAATTCTAAAATAAATAGCAAAACAGCAAAAACAACCAATCGCCACAAATTCTTTGGCCAATAGGTTTTGCTCAGTAGTACAAAACTTGAAAATACGGACTCGAAAGTTAATGAGACAATGTGGTACAATGGAAAATGTGCTAGATTTGGAAGTTAGAGGACCAGTGTTTAAATTCTTATTCCACTTCTTAAGTGACCTCGGGCTAGCCACTAAACTAAATCTAACTTGTAAAGTGAATAAGCTGCACTAGATTCCTTTGTGGCCCCTTTTAGTTTTAAGTCAATAATCTATGATCTTAAGCCAAATCAAAGAGACAGCACTTTAAACATGAGTGCTCAATGATATGTTAAAAAGTTGGATTTGGGTTAATGACACTCCTCAAAAGTAGCCAATAAGAGGATTTTGAGGAAAGAAAGGCTGGAACACTTAACTTTTTTTTTCTTTCATTAATTTTTTAAGGCTCATTTGCTGTCATAGTAAAAGTAGAAGTTTCTATATGATATTCTAGATATAAAAATTTTAGTAAACTCTTAAGTGATAAAATATTTATGTGTATAATTAACCATGTTTTTAACACTAAAAATTATGCAGTGAAAATAAGCCTTACAATTTTTAAACTATGAAAGATGCACAAGCAACAAAAATCCTAGAAAAAGAAGTTTTAAGTATGTATTCACAAAAAAAGTCACAACCATAACACAAACAACAATGCATCTTACCTCTATCATTATATGAAAGGCGTGCTTGTGAAGAAAAAACACAGGCAAAAGAAATTACGATTTATATTCAAAATGAGATGAAAACTGACACACCAATTATGAAAGAAAAAGGAAGGAATATGTTGGATTTGTTTTATAAAAAGTTAATAATGATCCAATTTTTTTCAAGTTATTTTTCCCCTTAAGGAATGGTAGGAAAGTCCCAGCAAAGAATATTCTTGGATAGTATTACAAGTCTATAGGAGCACTCCGTAATTTTTCTGTACTCAAAAATACCTGAACCAAAAATACCTGAGATTTTAAATATAAAAATAAGTATTTATCTTCACCCTATGGTGTTATTACTACTAATTTCCCTAACATATTCCAGAAATACTCTAAACTAAATGAGTTACTATAATTAAATAATTTAAAGCAAGGAGTCAGCTTTTGTAATTAGTTTTTCAACACCAGATGGCAGTATTGCTTTATCCAAAAGCTTTAAGTCTCCAGTAAAGGAATGTTTACATAAAACCTATCATATGATATAACTAAATGCAATAAACTGTACATTTCTATAGTAGTGAGAAGGAAGAAAAACTAAATTTGGGGGTCTTAATTCAAATCACTATTTCATGGTTTGGACCTTACTTCCTGACCAGAGCATTCTGTCACTTCTGTGATAAGAGCAGACCACAGAATCACAGAATGCTTCCTCATTTTCTGAATTTATTGACTCCTTTTTGGTAGAAATGGTGAAGAAAGCAGAAAAGTTGGATATTATGTATACATATATATTATATATATACATACATACATATTATATATATATATATATATACATACACACATATGTATTTGTATAAAAGGCATTGTAGTTATGGAGTGAGAGTGCAGGATTTTGTTTTCAAAGGAAGAAGTGTGTAGAAAATAGAAATAGGTGATACATAAAAATAGGCCTACAAAATAGGCCTATCTTTAATTTACTGCCTTGACCACATCCAGCAAGGAATTATCAATTTCTTCACAAAAAGTTCAGCCAAAGCACCAAGGGTCTTCCAATAAATTTTTGATACCATGTGGATACCAGTAAGTTGATTGTCCATCATTCATTATCACTCAAAATTACCATATGACTAGCCCATTTCTTTTTCTAATCACAAATCTGACAACATACATTGCTTCTCAATTAATCAATAAGAATTTATTAAGCACTGACTAAGTTCCAAGTCCTGAACAACAAAAAGGGAAATAGATCTGGATCTAAAATGCAGTAGGCCAGGCCATGGGCAGTGAGATTACACATATATGAAAATTTCTAAAATTTAACACCATTTTTTAATGACACCACCATCACCATTTATACAAAAACACCAAAACCACTTTAAGAACAAGATCTCCACTGTTTAGCCATCTAAAATATTGACATAACTCATAAAATTCAAGTTATCTAGAAATGTATGCTCTGTGTATATGAAAACTTGAACTAAACTATGCTATGAAAAAACTAAAAAAGATATAGTTAGCTATGTTTCTGAGTTTTAAAGATCTGTATAAATTTCAGACTTAAAAAAGAATACCTACTAAATTTCGGGTTCTTTTCACTGCTGCATGCTTAACTTTTTTGTCTTCCTTCTAGATATCATATTATTTTTAGACCATATGAAAATCATCCAGGAATCATCATCTATTTAGTTGGTTCTGGAATCAAGCTACTTTATCAGCTCCATAGCAAAACTCATACTGCAATTCATACCAATTGGACATACCATAACAAGATTGGACAAGGCTTTCAAAAACTTTTGGATCACGCATATGCTCAAGGACAAAAATATCACTGTATTCAAATACAGGCATCATCAGTAACTTAGCATAAAAGGACAGTAGTTTTGTTCAATCACATTGACTAACAAATGAACTAGAAGAAGATTTTGTTGTATTCACATGAGCAAAGCACTGTTATAATAGGTGGATCACAATAGAAAAATAGCCTTGTTATCTAAAACTGAATATTAAAATGAGATTTTCCTCATATGAAACCTGAACAGAACAATGCTATCGAAAGGATAAAGTACACCTTGAATGTCCAACAAAATTCTGTATTAAATTCAAAAAGAAACATAAAGCCTTCCTCTGAAATTACCTCTCACTCACAGTGCATGTATCTTATATGTATATAGTTGTCTTAATATTGTCTCCTCAATTAGACGATTAAATTAGCTCTTTCAGAGAAGGGCAGTGTTTTTGCCTTTCTCTATATCTCTAGTGCTTAGCGTGGTGCCTGCTTAATAAATGATTGCTGAATGATTAAATGATCAAGAAATTTAACTTTCCAGATCAGGCCTGCACAACTTACAACTAAAGCCAAAGGATTTCAGGATGCCCATGAAAAATGTAGAGGAAAACATCCTTTATATGTAGAGGAAATCCTTCGATGGGCCACAATTTGTGCAGGCCTGTTCTAGATGATCAACACCAACTTTACAGATGATAATTACCCAACATAAGAGAATTACACTGACAATATGTTAAGGAGCTGTAGTCAACAAAGAGATGGACTCAGATTCTGCAAAATCTGGATTTGAGTCCTGCCTTTGAAAAGGACTGTGTGAGCCCAAAGAGGTCAATTAGCCTCTCAGTGTCCCAGGTATCTCTCTAGACCATAAACTGGCAGGCCGGCAATCTGGAATTAAAGAGAAATTTCCTCAGTGGAAACTCTTTACTCCCTACAATGATGAAATCTCTACAACTTCCTAAACAATATGGAAAAATATTGACATACTGGTAGAAATATAGGATGCCTCCAAATTTGGACAATACCCTAAAATGCAATCTTTTTAAAGGAAAAAAAAATGTTCTGATAAGTTCATTAATTCTTCCAAAGATTAAAGAGACCATCCATGATGGCTATCTTCTAACAACACAGTATAAAAAGCTTTCCATACATTAGTAGTTTCTTGGAATAAAAAAATCATCACCAGTCAGACAATCTTCCCATGAGAAGTCTCTCTGAATTCAGAGAGGCAAGTATATAGCAGTATGTATGCACTTATTGTACTGAAGAACACATGTATGTTGTGGAAGTTTACTTTTGCCAATTTGAATAATAATGGTCTACTCATTTATCATCACTGCTCTTTATCTTCACCACTTTTTTGTTGGTTTCTTCCAGATCTCATAACATACCATCTTCATTACTTTAAGTTTGCATTTAAAAGAATGCATTTTTAAAACCATAAGCAACCCATTTAAGAGATTCTTCTCCTTACTTATACTTAATAAAATGACTGAAGTTCCATTTAGCTCCTAAGACATCATCTTAAATCATAAATTCTCCACCTAGGAGTGCAATCACAGGTTGTACTCAAGGTTTCTGTTGTTGTTTGGGTATCTTCGGGACCTGCAGTGGTCTATATTTGAACCAATAATCACATTAGTGTCAATAACTATAGTATCCATATTACCATGAAAATAAGAGAACTGTTTTTCATTAATGAGGTATATGTGATGGAAAAAAAATCATCAAATACCTTGTCTATTGTCTATCGACAATGCATATAGTTGATTCGTCAATACAAACATCTTGGAAAAACATTATGGGCTTAATTCAATTCACACATTTGCTGAGCACCTTTATGTTCCAGGCACAGTGCTAGACACAGAGGACACCTAGATAATAATGGACAGATGTTCAGCCAAGACATTATCTAAACAAGAAAAGAGAGTATGGAATTGCTTTAGGAAGTTAAGCAGTAAGCTTAATGACTCCATGTTTTTCCCAGAATCAAAGCACATCATTTTAACATTAATATCATTCTAATGATTCTGTATGGGCATGAGTCACGGAAAAACACAATTTCTGAATAAAGTTTCAATTAATCCAAAAGGTAAAAGAGAGGTGGTACGTGGTGGCTATGAATGAGCAGCAACACTGGGTAGGTTTGTACCTCACTGAACTGAAACTACACTTTCCAAAGTTACCAGTGGTCTCTTAATTGCTAAATCTGATTTTGTTTTTGTAATTCTTTATTCTTTTTGAAATTTCTGCAACATGCAGACCACCATCCCCTATAGCATTTGGTGATAATGATCTCTTGGTTCTCCTATCCAATGGCTCCTCAATCTCCTCTGTTGGATCATCTGTATTATACGCCCCTAACACGTTGGGTGTTCTCCAAAACGCTGTCACTTGGTGATCTCTCCAGGTTTAATTTTCATCTCTATTCAAAATATTCCCGAGTTTATATCTTCAGCCCCCTTCTCTCTTGAGCTCTTGTACCATGTGATCAACTGCTTTACAGATCATTCAAAGAGGATATTCAATACCCAATTTACATTCAACAATTACAAAACAGAACTCCATTATCCCTCCCTCATCAAACTTCCCTGTTTCTATCAAAGGTATCATCATTTTTCACAACCTAGAAACAAACCTATCTTTCCAACCTTATTATACTCTTCCTGTGATACACAAAACAGCTAACTGTACCTACAATATAAAGTCCAGCTAAACTGACCTTTTTGCTATTCCTCACATGAGACACTCTGTCTCCTTTCTCTATTCCTTAATTGTTACCCATATCATAATCTAACTATTATGCACTTAAACTTTACTTCTATCTCTTAGAATCCCATTTCCTTCAAAATTCTGGTAAAGTACGACCTTCTACATGAAGGTTGCTCCAAAAGTGCCAGCTACAAATGCCCTTCCCCATCACAAAATTTAACTTGCATTCATCGTGTATTTTGTATACAGCAACATGGCAGCATGAATATACAATTATTCTTGACGCCAGGGAACACCTGAGTTCAAGTCTACCTGCTGATGATCCAGATGTGTTACCCTAAGGAAGTCATTTATTCTTTCAGTGTCCTAGACAATTCCTCAAGTCTCTAAATTTCAGAGAAGGTGTCCACTTGAATTGGTACAGGAAGTTTCCTCATCTGAAGGTTCACTATAACAATGAAATCATAGGTCCAATCCATATTCATGTATATTTATATATACTTATATAAATATCCCTCCAGAGGGGGTGGAGTCAAGATGGCAGAGTAGAAGAAGGTCCTCTGCACAGCTCCAGCTTCCACCTTCCTCAATTCATGTAAAATAGGACTCTGAACAAACTTTGGAGCTACAGAACCCACAAAATGACACAGAGAAGCTAACAACCTGCTGAGGACAGCCCAGCAGGCAGGCAGGAATCAGCCAGTGCAGTAGTCTGGGAGCTGAGCCAAGGCCCCATGACCCAGAGGTTTTAGCCCCAGGGCAGGCCTGACCAGCCTCTGGCTAGAGGGACTCCAGATCACCAACAGCTGTGGTGATCCAGAATTATCAACACATAGATGCTAAGGACAAAATGAAAGGTCAGTGGACTGTGGACTTTGGGACCAGTAGGTGGGAGTGCTTTGACTTTTGCCCCCAGGCCAAGAAGCCTCTGAGACTCCAGCACAGCCAGCCAGCGCCACTTGGCAGCTTCAGCTCCTGGCCTGCAGAGTGTAGGGGGACCAAGGGACCAGTCTGAGGGGTAATCACTCTTGCTTTAACCTGCTTCAATCTGTATTACAGTCTAGGGTGGAGGTCCTGGGGTATGTGCCCAGCTTGCCAGATCATGTGGAGGCTTCAGCAAGGGCACCCAACTAATACCTCTGGCAGCTGAGAAAACCCCAGTGTTTGGGACGAAAGCTCCCCTCTCTGGTGGCAGAGTCCTACTGTGGCAAAAAACCCAAAAGTCAAGTAATTGAGGGGCAACATGACCAGGCAAAGGAAACAAAGCAAACAGAAGAACCCAACATTAGACTCCTATTTTGGGGACAAAAAGGATCAAAGCATGGAACAGGAGGAAGACAGTAAAGTCAGAACTCTTGCACCAAAAGCTTCAAGGGAAAATACGAGCTGGTTACACACCATAGATAAGAAGCAGATAAGAGAAGTGGAGGAAAAATTGGGAAGAAAAATGAGAATGATGCAAGAAAATTAAGAAATGAGAGTCAACAGCCTGAATGAGGAAAATCAAACCTTAAAAAACAGACTAACTCAAATGGCAAAAGAAGCTCAAAAAGGCAATGAGAAGAAGAATGCCTTAAAAAGCCCAATTTGCCAGATGGAAAATGAATCTCAAAAATTCAATGAGGAGAATCATTGCTTCAGAATTAGATTGGAGCAAACAGAAGCTAATGACTTTATGAGAAATCAAGATGCTGTTAAACAGATCCAAACAATTGAAAGAATAAAAGGCAACGTGAAATATCTCATGGGAAAAACCACTGACCAGGAAAATAGATCCAGGAGACATAATTTTAAAAACTACTGGAATACCTGAAAGCCATGATCAAAGAAAGAACCTAGAAATCATCCTCCAAGAAATCCACAAGGAAAACTGCCCTGATGTTTTAGAACCAGAGGGCAAAATAGAGATTCTGAAAATGAAAGAATCCACTGATCACCTCCTGAAAAAGATCCCAAAAAGAAAACTCCTAGGAATATAGCCAGGTTCTAGAATTCCCAGATCAAGGAGAGAATATTATAAGCAGCCAGGAAGAAACAATTTGAATATTGTAGAAACACAATCAGGATAACCCAGAATCTGGAAGCTTCTACACTAAGGGATCAAAGGGCTTGGAATGTGATATTCTGTAGGTCAAGGGAGCTGGGATTAAAACCAAGAATCACCTACCCAGCAAAACTGAGTATCATGTTTCAGGGGAAAATATGGTCATTCAGTGGAACAGAGGACTTTCAAGCATTCTTAATGAAAAAACCAGAGTTGAATAGAAAATTTGGCATTCAGATACAAGAAGCAAGAGAAGCATGAGAAGGTAAACAGGGAAAAGAAATCAGAAATCATAAGGAACTAATCAAAGTTGAACTATTAACATTCCTACATGGAAAAACGATAATTGTAACTGATGAAACTTTCCTCAGTATGAAAATAGTTGAAAGGAATATATATACACACATATACATTATATATATATGAGAGGGTATATGGGCACATGAATACATATGTGAATCTGTGTATGTATGTTTACAGGTATACAAAGATTGAGGGCACAGGAACAATTTAATAGGAAGGGATGATATTTAAATGGTGAAATTAAGAGGTGAGAGGAATATAATGAGAGGAGATGGGGAGACAGAATGGGGTAAACTATCTCATATAGAAGAGGCAAGGGAAAATAGTTACAATGGAGGGGAAGAATAGGAAGGCAAAAGGGAATGGGTCAACCTTATTCTCATTGAATTTGGCTTGGGAAGGGAATGAAACACACACTAAATAGGGTATCTCACCCTACAGGAGAGTAGGGGGGAAGGGGATGAAAGGGGGATGATGGAAGGGAGAGCAGGCTTGGGGGGAGGGAAGTTGGAAGCACCCACTTTTGAAAAGGTATGGGATCAAAGTAGAGAATAGAACAAGTGGGAGGTGGGATAGGAGGGAGGGAAATATAGTCAGTCTTTTACCATATATCTACTATGTTAATGTTTTGCATTAGCTACACATGTACAACCTATACTGAACTGCTTATCTTCCCAGTAAAGGTTAGTGACAAGGGAGGAAGGGAATGAATCTGGAATTCAAAGTTTTAAAATCAAATGTTTAAAAAAAATATATATATATAATTATTAATACTATTTTACATGTAATTGGTAAACAAGATATACAGGCACTGGGGCATAGAGATCCACCATGCCATACTGGAAAGTCGAAAAGGGTATGGGAGAAAATATGGGAGAGAGCAGATTGGAGGAAGGGATATTCTGTGGGACCGCTATTTTGGAGCAGTGTGTAGGGGAAAAACGGCGAGAAAATTTGTAACTCAAAATCTGGCAGAAATGAATGATGTAAATCAGAAGTTAATAAAGCATTTGAAAAATGAAAAAAAAATGTCCTTCCAATACAATGCAAGAACTGTTTTATTTCTGACTTTGTGGCACAATGGTAGTACACAAAGCTTAATAAATGTTTACTGACTGCTTGATTGCAAAGTGATGTAAAGAATGTCATCAGCCAGATATGATGTATGACTTGAAAAAGAGATGAACTAATCATGTGACGATTGTAAGGGGCAACCAACTTACTCCACTGGTATTTGCATAATGTCAGAAGATCTGGGGTAATACGCTTAACACTTTGGCTGAACCACTGTGAAGAACTTCTAGGAAAAGAAAGGCATGGATGAGTGTCACGTGAAATAATAAGATATAGATTAGAATTTAAATTAAGAGGAAGCACTCACATTGGTGAGATTAAAGATCTATCAAAATAGCCAAATCAGTATATTTCTTTTATTGTTTATATAATTTTTATCTACAACTGCTGATAAACTTATAAACAAGATATATTTAAAGGAAACAAAGGCTTAGGTTTGGGAACATAGGTACAACTTGCTAACAGATCCATCAATATCAGTATTTTCAGATGCCTTAATAGGACTATGAATTTAGATATGGAAGGAACCTAAGCCTTCATCAAGTTGAACTCTCTCATTTTATAAATGAGGAACCTGAATCCTCGAGAGTGTAAGTGTCTTGACCAGAGCCACATATTTTAGAGTTATCTGAGGTGAGGTTTGTACCCAGAACTTCCTTACTTCAAATATAACACTCTATTTTACCAACTAACTAAAATTCTATCCAAATGTTACATCTCAAAATTATTACTAATTCCTAGTCCTTTCAGGTCTTCTCATTTAACTCCTTTTCTAGACCCCTTTAATAAATTTTTAATTTAATCCAGACTCACCACTTCTAAGACTACACTAAGGCTCTAATCACCTGACCAAACCACACCTTGATGAAGAACTTAAAGGACTTTAAAAGATACTGCTGCTTAATAAAAACCATTAAGTAAGCTGAAAAATGAGGGGAAATGTAAAAAGCTATTGCACACAAGTAAGGCAGATCTTGAGATTTTCAATGATGTCTTTTAATTGCTGAGTGGATGTATTCTCACATTTTCAGGGCAGTTGTAGTACTAAAAGTTGAGTGGCTAATTAATAATTGACTTGTTTTAATGAAACCTTTATTCTTCAAAAGACAGAAGAGGTGACCCAGGAAACACCTTAGATCTGACTCTTATCACTAAAAAGAGAACTGGTCACCAAAGCAGAAATAACAAGAACTGTGGGAGGAAAAGACTATTCCATATTAGAATTCTTGACATATTACAAAGATAAAATTAAGGCAAGCATTTCATCATATGGTGCCTCAGTTTCCTGATGTAGGATGAAGATGAAGATGAGAAAACCACTAAAAGTCCTTCTAACTTTAAATCTATGGTTCTAGATTCTGGGAGATCAAATTTTTAAGAGTCCAGAGAAAGAATAGGTAGAATCTTATAGCCTAAAATTCAACCTAAAGGTTGCTTTCGTGAACAAAATTCTAATGGCACAAACAAAAATGATAATGATATGTCTAAAGGGAACCATGTCTTCACACAGAAAATTAACGAATACAGATAATGGAGAATAAATATAAAATATAGATAACAAGGTAGAGAATAAATATAAAGCATAAATAACAAGATGGCTGCCTGAATGGAGGCAGGCTGATCAATTGCCTAACTCCTATTCCAGCAAAACCCTAAAAGTTTCTATAGGCAAAAAAAAATGACCAAGAAATCCAAAGAGCAACTATATCAAGTGATGCCTTTCATCCAAGAACTGCACAAAATTGGCCAAGACCCTCAGGCAAGGGGAAAAGAGCTGCCAGCACTAGTACAGGGGAAAAGAAAAAAAAGTGGCAGCCTCCCAGCTCAAAAAAAGAGATGAGCCAGAGATACATACGGCTGCAAGTTTCTATGTCCAGAAACTGTAAGAATGGAAGCCTCCTCCAAGAAAGCACTATGGTCATCGGAAATCCATAATACTGGATGTTGAAAGGAGGAGAACTCAGACTAGGTCATCAGAAAGCTTATGAGATCCCTAGAACTCTGTCCTGAGATGCCATAAAAAGCCCTGAAGATCCAGTGCTCTGACCCTCAAAGATCCATGGGGGACCAAACCCTGGCAGGCTGAGATCAGTACAGGAACCCAGGTGATCCAGGGCTAGACTAAGCAGAGCCAACTACTTCATCTTAAAGCCCAGCAGAAAGCAGAGATTGGTTCAGGTACAAAGGTTCAGTTGAGGAATGAAGGCTAGAGATTTGAATAAACTAACAAGACATTAACCTCATTAAAATCACTACATTTAGTTATAACTCCATTCTAGGGCAGGCAGGCAAGGTAGCAGGGAGATCAATGATACGAGCAGTCTAAGAACAGCAATACAGCTTGAAGTATATCCCAGGCCAGAGCATAAGTATCCTCTTCATACTCTTCATTAGAACTTCAAATTGAATGGATTTTGTATATCCCCTGAGACAACACTGAGAATAGGAGTATCGCAAATGCAGAAATGAAACAAGATCTTCCTCTTCTCTCCCACCACAAGTCAGTCATCCTTTCTTTCCCCTGTGGAAGAACCTAATCCAACTCACTGATGGAACTCTAGACCTGGGGATTTCCTCTCTCCTTCAGCTGACGGCCTTCATCAGCTTTCCACCATCCATTCATCATCCACCCATCCATCCATGCAACCACTTATACAGCATCATGAAGTCCAATCCAGGAGAGGTAGTATCCCCAGCTCATTGGGCAACAAGATGTAGAGGCCATGGTCCTGGATCTTTTCAGTTACAAGTATGTTTCAGATGTAGCAGTTGAACCAGCCTGAATACCCCGGTTACTGACCACAACCTCTAGGTTCTGAGGGAGTGGAGGGTGTTAAAGGGAAAAGAACCCAGTTATCTGCCAGAGAAAATGCTAGAGCTTCATTTCTGGCAAGGGATCACCTATGGAATCACAAGTTTCAAAGGATTCCTTATGATGAATGATCTGTACAATTTTATGAAAACGGATAAAAAAATAAACCTTTTTGAATAATTAGAATTTCTTTAAATATGTCTGAAAAATAACATGCGGTTCCTTGTACATGCTGAGATAACAAGGGAATCCATTAAAAAATATTTTGTCTAACCCATTTCTCCAAAAAAAAAATTATTGTAGATCTAAAGTTGTCCCAAAAAATCAACCTAGAGAATAACACCTTAACAACTACAAGTATACACAAAGGAAATAAAAGATCTTCTAACAAGTACTACATGACTGACTAGATGGAGCAAGACATAAAGAATAAAATTAGAGAGAACTGGAAGGACAAGAAGTACCTTAGAATAACAGCAGTAAAACTCACTCATTGAAAGCTAGACAAAAACAGAAATCAATGACTCCATGAGACAAGAAGTAGAACAAAACCAAAAGACTGAAACACAGAATAAATGATATCAGGTATCAAAAGCAACTAATTTACAAATCAAATAAAGGAGAGCTAGTTTAAAAATCACTGGACTCCATGAAAACTATGATTTTTTTTTAAAGTTTAGATACTATAGTTCAAGAAATCATAACTAAAAAGTACCCAGATTTTTAGAAGCAGGGAACAAAATGAAGACAGAAAAAATTCATTGATCATTTCCTGGAAAAAAAAAATCCCTAAGGTAAAGTTCTAAGAATATCATAGTCAAATTCCAGAGCTTCAATGTCAATAAATAAATGAATGAGTAAATAGATAGATGAATAAACAAAGATAAATAAATGGATGGATGGACAGAAATACTACAAGCACCTAGAAAGAAGTTCAAGTACCAGTCAGGATCACACAAGACCTGGCAACTTCTACTTATAAACCAGAGGAGATTTTGGAATACAAGATTCCAAAAGTGAAAAAAAAAAAAAGAAAACAGCAAGCTTATAACCAAGAATAACTTACCCTGAAAAACTCAGTATAACTCTATGACCAGGGTGGAGTCAGGGGGATATGAACCTTTAATGGATTTCAAGCATTTCTGACAAAAATACTAAGGTTTTAAAAGGAACTTTGAAATGCAAACTCAAAACGGACCCAGAAAGATAATTTTATTAGAGTAATCAGAATGGGCTGCATGATGATTCAGTGCTAACATCCTAATTTTAATGTTCTTAAAGAGTACTGAAGGAGTAAAATAAGCATATAGGACATGAGGTTGGATTGGTTCTGTTCCGAAGATATAAGAGGGTAGAGAGAGGGAAGGTAAAAGGAAGAATATGCTAATGTAGAAGAAGAAGGAGAAGGAGGTAAGACTTGCTATTTTTCATACTGGAATCAAAAGAGATAGGGGAGAGAACATTAGATATGTCGTTCTTATCTGAAATAGACAAAGGGTTGAACATGAACACACACACATACATACACACACACACACAGAAATATAACAAACTCAACAGAGAAACAAGTGACAAAAGAGTGGGGATTAAGGTAGAAGGTAATACCATGTAGAGAATAGTTATAAATAAAACAAACTTCTTTATGCTAAAGTGAAATTAAAAAGAAAAACAAAAAAAAACCTGGAATCTAAAGGGGATGATCCATCAGTTGTGTGATGTCTGAATTGTGGCACGTGAACACAATGACATATTATTGTGCCATAGAAAATGAGGAAAGCAATAATATCAGAGCCCTGTATAGGATGAACTGGCACAGAGCAAAACAAGAAGACCATACAGTTTGTATAACATCTTAAAGAAAAACAACTCCAACAGACTGAAGAACTCTAATCAAAACAATGACTAAGGGAGAGCTAGGTGGCACAGTGAACAGAGCACCGGCCCTGGAGTTAGGAGGACCTGAGTTCCAATCCTGCCACAGACACTTAACACACACAAAAAAAAGACTAGCTGTGTGATGTTGGGCAAGTCATTTAACCCCAATTGCTCTACCTTCCTCCTGCAAAAAAAAAAAGGAAAAAGGAAAAAAAACCTACTAACCATGTCTCCAAAAAAGCTATGATGAAACAAAAAGAGGGGACAGATGTAAGATGCAGACAGAAATACACACTTTTGGACATGTCTGCATTCATTCTGCTAGACTCTGCTTATTTGTTATAGGAGTAGTTTTTTCCCCTTATGTTTTTAATTGAGTGTTATCAATAAGTGATGTCAAAAAAAAAAGGTAGTTAGTGTTAAATATATTTTTTTTTTTTGCTTTTTGGAGGGCAATTGGGGTTAAGTAACTTGCCCAAGGTTACACGGCTAGTTTTTTTTTGTGTGGGTGTTAAGTGTCTGAGGCCGGAACCGAACTCGGGCCTTCCAAACTCTGGGGCCAGCGCTTTACTCACTGCACCACCTAGCCGCCCCTAGTGTAACAATTTTAAAATGCAGAGAACAAAGCACTGTAGTGGCAAAGAGCTGGAAACTTAAGAGGTACCCACAAACTGAGCAGCGGCTAAACAAATTCTGATATATTGATGTAATGGGATACTATTGTGCTGTAAGAAATTTAAGAGATATTTTCAGTTTCTCTGAAGAAAAAAGTGAGCAGAAACTAGATGACAATTTCTACTATACTACCAATATTGTAAAAATAATTCTGAAAGACTGTCCTAAGTCTAATCAATACACTAATCAACCACAATTCCAGAGGTCTGATGATAAAGAATGATGCCCATGTCATGACAGAGTGGTGATAGACTAAAATGCAGAATGAGACATGAAATTTAGATATGGCCAATGTGGCAATTTGATTTGTTTGACTATGCTTATTTCTTACAAAGATTTTGTATTGAGTGGAATATCAGACTTCAACACTATTTAAATTGTCATTTTCCACACGAGTAAAATGCCATTGAGATATAATACCATCGTAATTCACACTCAGGTTGTGTTAATATAAGAACAGTATCTAAAAGATAAGACAAAATAATTTTGCTATTTTCTGCCTTGATGAAATGACAATTGAAGTAATGTGTTCAGTTCTGGAACCACAATTTTAGAAATGATACTGACAAGCTATTGCATGCTTAATGGATGATGATGTGAGTTGAAACCACATCACACAAGGACCAGTTGAAGGAACTGGAAATATTTAAAATCTTGGAGAAGTGAAGAATTGGGAGGATCATTACAGTCATCTTCAAGTATTTAAAGTTCTATCATGTGGTAGAGAGGGATTAGATTTGTTAATTTGTTAGTTATGCTTGGCCCCAGAAAGTAAAATTAGGACAAAAGAGTTAGACCTATAGATGGGAAGATTTTGGCTCAAGTTTTAGAAAACTTTCCAACAATCTGAGCAATTAAAAATTAAATGCACTGCTTTAGTAGGTAGCAAATTCCCCACCTCAGGAATTTTGAAAGAGAGACTAGATGACTACTTGTCAAAGTTTCTAGCTAAGGTATGGATTCAAAAAATGACAGAGAAAGTTCCTGCCAAATCTAAGATTCTATGTGTTTGGCAAGTTTAAAATGACCATTTTAATAATAATAATGAAGACTCTATTGTATTTAAGGGAAATAAGAAGACCTGTGATCATTAAAATGATGTGCGCCTTGCTAAGTGATTCCCTAAGTAGCTAATTTAAAGTGAAAATTTTAGTTGACCATTATTTCTTTGAACTCAAGGTTAAATGTAACAAAGAGTTAACAACATTAAAAAGATAACTGAATACATTTATTAAAAATGCTATTTAGATATTACCTTGCCTATAGACCCAAAAATTTATGGTTGACTACAATGGAGAATTTTTATTTTATTATTAGAGCTATACAAGTCAGGCTATTAAAAAGGGAAAGGGAATATATACATCTTTGTGGACTAGTAAAATTATTTATAGTTGTTTTTAAACTGTAGTAAACTTACCAAAAATATTGTTAATTCAATGTACAATTATTCCCTTAGACCACTATTCTTTTTTTATGAAACACCCTCCCAAACATTTGCTAAAATAAGGTATTTTAGTGAAGAAAACTTCAATGAACAATATAGTTCATGAACAAAAGTAAGAACACATAAGAACTTCAATATGCATCTCTAAGACATCAAAACAAATGTTAAGTGTCCCTTTAAAATCAATTATCATTGTTAACGTATAAAGAATTCTTTAATACTTCCAATGATAACTTAGCATATTATATTCTTAACCCAACTTGCTTGTGAAGCTGGCTCCCCAGTGCCTAGATATATCCAAGGGTTACCTTACTGTATTAGTGAATTCTAGGACTCCCTCTTCAACACACAAGTAATGTCTCCAACATCAATGAAAATCTAGAATCAGTTATCTTTGCATTAAAGTATTTATATAACCCTCCATCAAACTCCATTTATTGCCCAAAAAAGCTGAAGCAGTGTCTTCCTATAATTCACCCAGAGGGTGAGATAATATAAATACTAGTCTATTTGTAAACTACCAAAAAAATTCTAAATGCTTCTTGGCCTTTTACAGAGGAGCATTTTATCATTTAAAAATTAACATTTATTTGTTTAGTCCCAAGCTAACAGAAGGAAATGGATCTGAATGAAACAAAGCACAAGAGGAAAAAAAAATAACCAGAGAGGTCAAGAAAAAAGAAAAGAGTACAGCCTTCCCCTCTTCATAACACAGCTAGGCAAAGCAGAAAGAGCCCAGAGCTAACATACAAAACCTATTTCATTAATAAACAGGCATATGGGGTCTGTCCAAGTCTGCTGGGGAAGAGGGAGAGTTGCAGGGAAGAAATATAATTCAAGCTATTTTTTAAATAAAGGAATTTTTACAAAACACATACTTCAGTTGCCAAAAAAATTTTTTTTAATCACTTCAATTGTTCTCTAACTTAGTATTTTAAAAACTACTTTGAGTCCTGGGGTAGCTAAGGTGACACTGTGGATAGCAGTACCAGCCCTGAAGTCAGGAGGCCCTAGAGTCAGTCCAGCCTCAGACACTTACTACCTATGTGACCTTGGGGAAGTCAACCTCAATTGACTCCAAAAAGAAAAATTATTTTGAGTCCTGACTTAAGGTTTCCTTTGTACTTGAGCAGATTCAATTTACCAATATGACCATTTCTGTACAAATTCCATAACAAAGCCTTAAGTAGAAGTGACTGCGTACAAGACTACACATACATTCATACATAATTCACCCCTAAATGAGAAAGGGGAAAAAGAATCAGGAATGTTCTATAATTTGTTAACAATTAAAAAATAACTACTTCTTCCTGAACCCTTGGTGTATGGTTATTTTATATATTTTCCATGGACAAAAGTTCAATGATGAATAAAAGGAATTTCAAAGCTCAGCATGGATTTCCAAGTGCATAGTAATCTAAAGTGTCAAAATATATTAACTTCTTTAAAATTCGGAAGGATTGGAATTTGCCCAACTCAGAGTTTTTCAAAACACCACAAAAAGTTAGGTAGGAACATCCCAACATCTTTATTAGTCTTTTTTGGAGAAAAACCTAGACACTGTTATATTAAATTTATGGTTAAAAAACAACAACAAAAAACACTTGATTGAGATGGCTGTCAAGGAAGAAAACATTCATATTTCAACACCATAGGGTCATCTATTAAGATGCAATTCACACATTTGTTTTAGAAACAATCCCTAATGTTATATCCATGTTGTTTTATAACAAGCAATTTCTGAGGTCCAAATTCCATTTGCTTAGAAAGTCAAACTCTTTGCAACTACAAATATGAATCTTCCATGTAAGGAACTTGAGTTCCTATAAGGGTCTCCAGAAGATTCAAGAAGCCTTATAAAGATTACATTGATAAAGGTTGGGTTTGGTGTGTTGTTTTATTTTAAAGGAGATTCCATGTATCAGTATCCTTGTAAATCTATGACTCATAGCCATAGTAAAACTGGTTTACCTTTCATTTATCAACTTACACTTGTTTATGAAGTATTTCACTGCCCATAGACAAAGAAAGTCATCACACTGGCCAAAAGGGGTAAAAGGTATTTGTGTAGTGTGAATTAAAAGGCACTTCAGTTGACAGGTCGAAGTTCACAAAAATCAGGATTACTAACTTCACCTAACAAAAGAAGGTTCAACTGTTAAGACCTCACCTCCAATTTATTGCAGAGATATAGTGACAGTATGTTGCACAATAACTGGAGCACATTTACAAAAAAAATGCAACAGATAGTAAAACCCATTCCTCTCTCATATTCCAATAGCTCTGTTTAATTTTTTTTCAATTTCAGATGGCAGACTATCTCTTATATTATAATCTGAGACCCTCCCTCATCATTAGAGCTCAGTCTAAAAGGTATTTATATCCTACACCATTTCCTCATGATGCTACTAACAATCAGCAACTATAAATGCCCTGGGTGAAAACAATGCTCTAATATCATTCACAGAGATAGATTCTTAGGAAAAAAACATGAATATTGTTTTCTATGAAATTTCCCAGATTGCTGACCACTCCCATGAGTAAAAAGGAAAGCTTAAATAATCAGACTAAGAGCAGAAACAAGGCTCTTGGTGTTCACTCATCAGTCACTATAAATTTCTACTCAAATACACTTGTAGGCAAGTTTCCCAATGCTATACCAGAAGTATGAACATTGCTATGTTGGAATACCAAAGTCTTAAAGGGACCATAATATAAAATCACTGCTTTCATTTGGTGCCAAATCTTATATACAATTAGATTTTAACCAGAGCTGAGGGGGAGGGGGGAGGAGGGAGAGACGGGAAATCACTGACTAAAGAACAGTAACCATCATTGTACAACCTAGTATACTGATTGAACTCTTTGGGGTAAAAATATTGCAGAAATGAAGAGCAAATATGTATGTCAAACATATAACAATGATCTTTATTCTCTGACATCAAATGTTAATGCTCAATTTTTAATAAAAGGATATGAAGGAGTAAAAGTGTTCATAAAATGTGAGCCTATTGGCTACACAGAATTAACTTCTCAAAAAAATGCAATCATAGAATTACAGATTTTGAGCAAAACCTCATATAGAAGTCTTCTTAGAAGTCATCAAATCTGACTCCTTCATTTTACTCATAAGGTAAATGAGATATGCAATGACTTACCTAAGGTAACAAAGAAAGTCAAAGAAGCAAGACTTAAAGCCCAGTCCTCTGTCTCCAAATGCAGTTCTCCTTCCACTGAATCACTGTGCTTCCCCAATGAACTAATAAGTAAAGTACTTTATTCTGTGCCTCATTCCTCCACTCCTCCCCCCAACAAAATTACAGCTCCTCCTTCACTTGAATACCACAAAAAACTTGCCTGATTCAATGGAAGCAAAGTACCTTGTGACAAAATACATGGCAGCTACAATTGAAGAAGCACTGTGGGCAGGACAATCTAACAAGCCTGGGATAGGAATGTATATACATGTGGATATGGATATGTGTATGTATAAATATTCATACATACACACATATATGTATACATATATACACACATGAATATATACACACATTTTAATAATCCTTTCATATCTCTCTGATCCCCAAATTAAAAACTATTGTTTTAAAGGATTAAATTGTGTTAAAAGTATAGCTGTGTCTTCTGTGTTTCTACTGTTTTAGATTACACCTTAGTTCTATGTATATTAGCATCAATACATTCAATTTAGTATTTAAATCATCAAAGAAAATTATCTTCTGTGAAATTTAGTCCCAAAGTTAGTAGAGTTTTATACCCATAATAAGCATTCCATAAACACTGAATATACTGATGACGTTATCTTCAGGAAGGGAATTACATAGTATCTTAAGGCCAATGATGAGAGAAGAATACAAAACAAACTTTCTTGTAAACTCTCAAAGGCAGTAAGTACTGTAAATGGCACGAATCACCCTACAGGAGAAATATCTTGAGATGACAGGAATATCCATTAAGTCAAATTGGGATAAAAATCTATTTTCTGAAATAGAAGACCACCTAATTTGCATAAAAAAGATAAAATTAAAAATAGTTCCTAGAGAACCTCACGTTTATACACAAAGCATTTAAAAGGGTATTTAAAACACACTCCATGCTGTATATGTGATGGTTGGCCAGTTCAACATTTCTTTTTCACAACATATTAATAAGAGGGTAGGGAGGATGTCCACTTAAACATAATTCATAAAACCAAACTTATTCCCTCTCCTCTCAATAAAAACCCCCAATTTATATGGATTCAAAGTAAGGAACCAATGCAATAGCAGAGAAATGAAATTAATGTACTAAAGTAAAAATCATGAGGAAAAATGATCTAAGATCTATAGAGATGGTTACCTATAGGTTCTTCATGAATGATCTTGAGTATTTAAAAAGCTTGAAGCTTCAAAGTAATAGTACCCAAAAGAACTGGCAATTCTATGCTACCCAGGATTCAGGAAAAGCATCCCTTCCATGTTACTTGATAAATACTAAGTCTTCACGTTATCATTGTGAATCTCAAATTTGGGATCATACCTATAAATCCAGATTGTTACAGTTTTAGACAATTATACAATTTTATACCATGTATCCTGATGTAAAATCTTAAGATAAAAGAAGTTACTGTAGGTAAAAAAAAAAAAGGCAAACTATGTACTATGGCTAACCAAACTGAAGTCAAGTCTAAGAAAATCAAATGGCCTGTAAGTGCTTTTTGGACATTTTGGCTTACTGCACCTGGGAGACCTGGGTCTGACATTTATCACTTATGTTTAACATAAACCCTCTGAACATCAGTTTCCTCAGCTGTAAAAATGAAGTTAATAATACTTGCACTACCTAGCTCCCAAGGTTGCTATTAGAAAGGTGCTTTGTAAACTACTGTGTCTTTTTTTTCACAGCATTGCATCATACTCTATACACTCAACAAAGTGATCTGTTCTTGCTCCCTCTTATGAGCTTTGTGCTCACCTTTTCACTTGCCAGTCTTCAATCATACTGTTCTCTAAATTGGGATGTTTCTTTTCTATTTCTTCACTCACTAATTCCTACCCATCCTTTAGAGCCCAGTTCAAATGCCATCTCCTCCATGAATCCTTCCCCGACTAACATCCTCTACCACATTCACCACTAAACTTCAATTAATTCTTTGTTTTGCAACTCTCCAATGCAACTGCCACATAATGTAGGGAATTAATTATTTATGTTTGTACCTTATTCCCCTTCCTAGACTATAAGTTCCATGTGGGAAAGAACCTTGGTTTACCTAAACTTGATAAACATTGGTGGGATCAATTTTCAATACAAGCATAAAATTCTATAATGACAAAACAAGTGTCTCTACCGTACCTAAAACCTTAGCTATATATAAGTTTAGAAATATTATTGAATCTTTTGGGGGGCATTGTGTCCTTTTTTTATTCTAATGTAGATTAAGGGATCAGGGAGCTAATGCTTAAAAATCACTTTATGTCATGAGAAAGAATTATATTGTGTAAATAAATCTTCAGAGCAAAAAGTTATTTTGGATATAAAATTATAAGATGACCATTTCCTTCAATTAGTTTTAGCCAGTAATTCTACAGGTATTACAGAGACAAAGATAAAGCAAGGAGTTCAGAAGGGCAAGGTAATCTGATCAAAAGAAACACAAATAGCCCAGAGTTCAGAGAAGACTGGAACAAACACAATCAAGCATTCAACTTTCTGGGACTCAGTAACATACCGTATTGTGCAGTACCACATATTCTTGTGATCCAAGGTAAGGAAAACCTAGTTTGTTTAATGTGATCATCCAAAACTAAGCTATATGTAACTTTCTTAGAAGTGAGACTCAGAAAGTCAACTGCCACTTGAAAAGGTCTGGGAGACAGTATTAGAAGGTGAAATTCAATCAAGAATTAGTACAGACAAAAAAGATGCACTTTAAGGGCTCTTACTCTTTACCCTAGGTAATTTCCCCCTTTCAGAAAAAAACAAATACCTCAGTGTTATTCTGATGCTCTTTCTGAAAATAAAATGCTCACAGGTACATCCTCTAAAATTTTTATGCTATTACTTCTTCCCAAAAAAATCTCATACTGTAAGCCAGAATTCTTTACAGGTTCCACTTTGTCTAGGGGAGAAGACTCTATTGAGAAAAGCATCTTGGTGAGTCCTGAGGTAGGTATTTAAGACAGAAACCGAACTGGAGATAAAGGAAGAAAGAATTAGAATGGTTGCCCTGCGCCCACGTCTACTTCCCACGAATGACTGGGTAAAAAGGAAGAAACCTAACAAGGTGCATTTCTGGAAGCAATTCTACCCTCCCAGAATGAAAAGAAATTCTCTAGAAAAGACTGAAATGCTATCCCATTCTCCACTTCATCCCCCATCCATCCTACTGCAGGTTCTAGGAAAGAAGGAATTCTGACATGACAAATTTACAACAAAATTAATCAAAATTTCCATTACAATATAAATCTATAACAGTAAACTGCTCTTAAGGTCCTAAAAGGTTTTCACTAAGTCACTGAATTTTTCTACAAGCACCTGTATTTAGCAAAAGAGAAATACAATGGGGCAGCCAGGTAGCACAGCGAGTAAGAGCACTGGCTCCAGTGTCAGGATGACCTGGGATCGAATCCGGGCTCAGACACTTAGCACCCACCCAGAAACACCTGGCCGCGTAACCTTGAGAAAGTTACTTAACCCCAATTGCTTAGAAACAAAAAAAAAGAGAGAAATATAACCAGACTTTCAATTACTTTACAATTCTAAAACAAAATCTTTCTTACAAAACAAATAAACCAAACAAAAACATGTACAATTTTGAAACAACATTAAAAATGAGCATAATCGAATAACTTACCTGGGTTGGAACAAGTACAGGAGGATATGCCAATTTGTGATGCCTATACATCCAAAACGAAAGCAGCACAATTCCTGCAATTAGCATGATAGGCACCAAAGAATAAAGCAAGGTGCTGAACAAGGGTGGCTTGGGGGTAACTGGATTGGAAGTTGCTGTGGATAAGAAAAATAATCACATTCAAAATTGATATTCAAAACTCTGTATTAAAATTTACTGAAGGCTCAAAAGCTGAGTGAGGAAAGACAAGAAAAGCAGGAAAAAGGAATAAATCTAAATCTCACCTTACCATTATGAAAATCATAAAAAGACTGAATTTTAAGTGGCAGATTGAATAGATCTTTTACCCCTGCTAACTTACGTATTGTGATCTCCATCTCCGGAAAATAGAAAAATCTTTCATTGCACATGTTGCCTTCACAGCAACAGAAATATACTTCAGGGTTGTCCTTTTTTTCAACACAATCATTCCTAAAAATAACCAGGGAAAAGAAAAAATTAAAATTGCAGCCTTTTGACTATTTATAAACTATTTAAAATTTTATTTTAAAAGTGTCAGCACTAAAATTAATGAATATTATACTTATGATAAATTTACCATTTTTATTGTTTACAATCCATTGATTCATTTAGCAAAAATGATATAGCATCTTCTTTCTGGATCTTTTCTGATAAAAAGACCTTAACTTTCTTTAGTTGCTTAAAATTTGATTTCTTGTTCCTTTCAACTGTCTTCTAATAACCATCATGAGAATAATCTAAAATTTTTATTTTCTCTTATTTTTTTAAATCAGAAAGTCATGAGAATGTATCCTGTTTAGTAATACTAAAATCTTGAGATACCTCACTGTGGTATACACTTGATTCTGGGTAATTAATAATTTGACAGGTTTTTATCAAATTGACATTCAGCAAAAAAAATATATTCTGATATAATGAAACTAAGCTAAATTCTGAAAGGTTCATCACAAGAAGGCTAAATACTAGGCATTAGCACAGCAAAACATGAAGGTCTACTAAGATAGTGAGGGACTGTAATATGAAGCTGGTGAAGGGAACAGCAACAATGAAAAAATGGATCACTTGAAATCCTTGAATATGACAATGTGTAAGTATTCAGGATGTTCTAAGAATATCTTACTCTAAAGGATTACATGAAATAAAATTCCCTTCCCCACCTGTCAAGAAAAAAGCAACATACTATCAATTCTACAATTCAAGTTAATGGAAGGGAATACTAGATTCCAAAACTCAGTTGTGTTTGGCTCTGGAATACACTTTGTCATTTTTACAGTAGCAAGTTTACATTCCCTAAACACATGGGGCAGTGTTAGAGTAATAAACATGTAAATATCACTCAAATGTATAAATACCTAACTAAAGAAGCATTCTACCTTTCTGAGAACTGTACAAAACAGAGGTAAATATGAAGTTATTAAAGGGGGATTTATACACAAACATTAAGATAAAGCACATGGACTCCACCAAAATTAACCCAAGTAATAAAGCAAAGCCAGGCCTTCAACATCAGATCTGCATACAACAAACACAAAACATTGAAATTATTGAGTATTGCTTACTTATTTTAAACCAAAAGTTAGTTGAAAATTCATCAAATAAATTTAAGTGTATTTTGTTTGTTTGTTTGGGTTTTTGTTTTTGTTTTTTGCTTTTTGGAGGGGGGAAGGCAGGGCAATTGGTGTTACGTGACTTGCCCAAGATCACATGGCTATAAACTTTTAAGTGTCTGAGGCTGGATAAAACTCAGGTCCTCCTGACTCCAGGGCCAGTGCTCTATTCACTGTGCCACCTAGCCACCCCCAAGATGCATTTTTAAAATAACCTGGGATCTTCTCATTGGAGTAAAATGTTGAATTCAAAACTAGAAGTAGACTCAAGCCTAAAGTTCATACATTTTTAATAGAAAGTCTCAGTAAATTTTAGCAGAATTAAATTCTAATAAAAAGGTCATCTATTTAGTAGACAACAAAAGTTGACTGTAGATTTAGTATGAATAAACATGTAAATTATGTAATTATTTAAAAATGTCCCCTTAATAATTACAGTCATCTCCAACTGCACATTAGTCAACCAATTTTTATGAAAATTACTTTTCCTCTATCTAAATTTGTTTTATTCTCTGGCAACTTATTTTTATGAATTTTGAGCCCTTCTCTTTCTTTTCTTGCTTTTTCCCGTAGTCCTATTCATTTTTAAATTATTTAGAAAAGCTGATGTTTAGAAGTAGCAAGGCATAGTGACAGAGAGCTAGCTTTTGAGTTAGAAGACCTGGGTTCAAGTCCCTGCCTCTGCCACATGAAGGCTGTGTCACCTAGGGCAAGGCAGTAGGGTCCCACAGTTAACTCTCTAAGAAGCTTCTTAACCCAAGAAATTATACTTCCTTAAAAAAAAAAAAAAAGCAACTAGAAAACTCAAAAATTTTCAACTTTTGGCATTGTGTCACTGAACTATATTCATTGCAGATGCCACAGCCAACTTTCAATGAGTAGTTTGAATTGGGTTTAACTTTTAACATTTTATAAATCTCTTACTTTCACCAGAATTTCCAAAATGGTCCTTTAGGAAAGACCATAATTAAGAAGGCTAACAAGTGGTGGTTTAAGTTTCTGCTTGAGACAGACATTCTACTTTGGAAATGTCCTACTTGTCAGGAAATTTTTCTTGACATAAAGCCTAAATTGGACATTTTGTACCTTCCACTGACCTCTAGGGCCAAGAACAACTCTAATCACTATTTGATATGCCAACTCTTAGAATTCATGAAGACAGTTACACTATGCCTTCCTTTTTTTCTCCAGGCTAAATATCCCCAGGTCCTTTAACCAATTCTCAGATTAAAAGGCCCTCTACCTTTTCCAATGGCCTCCTCTGGATATTCTCTCTAGCTCATCAATCTCTTTGTTAAGTTTTGACTCTGAACAACATAGGACGTCTGGGCTCTTCTCACGACCCTATTCCTAGAAGATATGCCTCTTTTCATCAAGCCCAATGCTGCACTAGTGTTTTGGTCTTGATGGCATCCTATTGACTTGCAATCCAATAAAACCCACAGATCTTTTTCAGCACAACTACTGTCCAACCACATCTTCCTCATTTTGTACTTGTGAAGTTAATTTTTTTAACCGAAACCTAAGATATTTATCCCTCTTGAATGCTATTTTATTAAATCAATTCAGTCCATTGTTCTAAGCCTGTCAAGGTCCTTTTAGATGATAATTCTATAATCTAGTGTGTTTGCCATCCTGTCCAGCTTTGTCACTCAAAAATTTGATGAGAATACTATCTATCCATTTATCCAAATGACTGATTAAAAAGAAAACTGCACAGGGCCCAACAAAGATTACCTGAGTACTACAATAAAAACATCCTGCCATGCTGATCACTGATTCACTACAACAACTCTTTTAGTAAGGCCTTCCAAACACTTCTAACTAAATTCATCTAATTGAAGTGTGATCTAATCCAAATTCCTCTACCTTCTCCAAAAAAACAGTATGAAATATTTTATACAAAATTTTGCTGAAATATAGGTAACCTATATCCACATCACCACATCTTCCTCATCTACTAGTTTAGAAATCTGTCAAAAAACAAAATGAGGGTAGTGCTGCATGACTTGTTCCTGATGAAGTCATGCTGGCTCTTTATAAATACTGCTTTTCTCTTTAGAAGTTCACCATGCAGGTCTTTAACAAGCTATTCTAGAATTTTCCCAAGAAGCAAAGTCAAGTTAACAAGTATCTATAGTTTGCAGACACTGTTTTCTTCCCTTTTTTGAAAATCAGGACATTTGCCCTTCTCCAGTTTTGTGGTATGGCTCCCATTTTTCTGTGATCTTTCAAATTTCACGGACAGTGACTCCACAATCACATCTGTCAGTTCTTTTATTACTCAAGATGTAATTCATCTGGGTCAAGTGACCTAAATTCATCAAGGGAAGCTAGATAGGTGCTTTCTTACTACAGCCTTACTTATCTTGGGTATAAACTCCTTCTTAGTCATTTTCAGGGCAAGGGTCATTATTGCTAACAGAGAAAACAGTAGTAAAATATGAACTCAGCAGCTCTGCCCCACCTCAGTAGTAAGTAATCATTATCCCATCCATCCCCCATTAAAGGTCCTCTCTCTCTTGGATGCTCGTTTTTCCCAATAGAGCTCAAACAACATAAATTCTTTTGTTGTCCTTAGTTTTGCTCAGCTCATTTTGAGTTTTAGCCTACCTGACACTGTTGCATGGTGACACCCTATATTCATCCTTTATTCCCTGGCTTCTTTCTATCTTTTGTGCATTTGTATTTAAATCTCAGGTGGGAAGATTTCTATGATTCCACAAAAGTCTCTTCAGACTAATCCCATTTTTCCTCATTTGGAATTAATATTCCTTAAAAAACAGTAAGGGGACCTGGCTTAGGTTCCACCACCACCACCTCCATAGATGCTTAAAGCCACCTATGTGACCTTGGGCAAGTAATTAACCCCTCTTAGCTTCATTTTCCTCATTTTAAAATGAGAGGTTCAGTGGTTTCAGAGGTCCCTTCTAGCTCCACATCTATGATCATCTAAAGCTGTGGTGTCAAATTCAAATAGAAACATATCCCCGTGGTAGCAAACTGACTTAAAACACACACACATTAACATTATCTATGTTACACTGTATTTTTATTTATTTTGTTTAAGATTTTCCAATTATATTGTAATCTAGTTCAGGAGCCCTGGGACAGAAATTTGACACCTTTGCTCTAGATGTCTGGGAAATGGAGGTCTCAGATGGCAGAGGCTCCAGGTCATGCTGCCTTCTTCACACTATGCTTTTTTCACCAGCACCTAGCACAGTGCCCTGGATTACAGATAATGTTTCAAAAATGCTTACTGACTTACTGCCAACCCAACCCTACCCTTCAATCAGAAGACATTTTAAGATAAAAAGAAGGGTTTTTTACCAAAAAGGGTTCAAAGGTCTCAGTTTATATTTGTGCATCAATGATAATTTATAATACAAATACTTTCTGATTCATTAGCTGTTTTTCAATAAACTTAACAACTACTAAGAAGTAATAGATTTTTTTCCATTCCCTTTTAATTTCTATATTTCCCCACCTATACATTGAGAAGGTCAAAAATACAAAATCCATCACAAATATAAAGACATGCAAAACAAATTTCCACATTAGCCATGTTTCAAAAAAGAGAAGAAAAAAAAGAAGGAAAAATATATGTTTCGGTCTATACTATGAGTTCATAAGTAATATTCCTATGAATATAAAGTAGAACACACATCTTTTGGACAGAGCTGTTCAAATATGTCTATCACCCACTAATGATACCTGGTTAACACTCTAATCTGTAGTGGCTAAATGATGATTGTAACAAGGATTTATATATATACTATCATTAATACTATTTTACATGTAATTGGGAAATAAGATATAGAGGCACTGTGGCATAGAGATCCACTGGAAAAGTCGGAAGGGGTATGGGAGAAAGCAGATTGGAGGAGGGGATATCCTGTGGGACTACTATTTTGGGGCAGTGGGTAGGGGAAAAACGGGGAGAAAAATTCTAACTCAAAATCTGGCAGAAATGAATGATGTAAATCAGAAATTAATAAAGCATTTGGAAAAAAAATAAGGACTCAGTACTGAAGTCACATGATGAAGAAAGCACTTTTTAGTTCTGAAATATAAGGTAACTGAGGATTGTCTTTTTTTAAATTTACTAGATCCTCTAATCTCATCACTGTCCTCATAAAAATCAAGTGGCTAACTCTAAACAATAAGCACAAAACGCCTGAGGAAATCTCACTACCATATCTCACCTTTACTCAGAAACCCAACTATTGCATCACTCTACTCTAGAACAAAACACTTAAAACAAGTTAATTTAATGAAATGGCTTTGTAAATAGGAATCATTTTCTAATGTAATTTTTAATGTCAAGTTAAAATGTCCCTTGGGAAAGAAAACAAAGAACTCTTCTAAAAGAAATAAAATAGAGTAAGATCAGTTACTTCCAGATATTTAAGGAAGGAAGCAAACAAAAAATAAGAAAAAGATTTCTAATGCCTTTCTCTCCTATATAGACTGGGGAAAGAAACCTTTAAAGCAATTAGAAAATCTATTTTCCTTGAAAATGGACAAAAATCATTTAATAATCCTGACAACTTTGAGGGGAAGTGGTTCTATGTATAAGTATCTCACTTTCTACCTCAATGCTTATTTAAAACATACTGAAGATGTAACCTGTTTATTACCTTTTAAAAATATAATCACTAACTTTATCTAAAAACAGAAATATTATAGAAATATAGCAACTCTTTAAAATCCTTTGTATTCCTCTGTAACAATTAATCAATAAAACCTTTTACAGAATTTCACGCAATGTAAGACTTTTGTTTACTTACCTGTCATAACAGTTAATATCATCCAACCAACAACCTTGCTTTACTATTTCAATTGAGCCAGAAATATTTTTCCACGTTGCAAAACAGTGTCGTCTTTTATCTTTGTCACCATAACAAGGTTCAATACCAGTACGATTCGTTCTATCTTTTTCCCAATTAGCATTATAGAAGATGCACTCCTGCGTTTCTGATCTGCCAAGTATAGCACCTGTCAAATTAAAAAAATTTTTTTTAATTTAACTGTTAGCATCAGAAATTAGTATTTTATTTAAAATAAGTAGTCAAAGTCTTCTTATTCATGTTTTAAGATATGTAAGATCACTTCCTACTTTCATCCTTTTTCTGACATCTATTCTTTAGTCAGCATACATACATAATCACTACCAATTCAAACAAGGGGATAGAGGGAGAATAATCAGGTTGTCTATTTCTTGTTTTGCTTTTATTTCTCTTCTTCACCCTGGAATTCTTCATTGATTGAGGATTCTGGGCCACTAAAATAATAACCACTTGTTGTTTAGTTGTTTCAGTTGTGTCTGACTCTCTGTGACCTCATTTGGGGTTTTCTTGGCAAAGATACTGGAAAGGTTTGCCCTTCTTTCTCCAGCTCATTTTACAGATGAGGAAAATAAGGCAAACACAGTTAAAAGACCTACCCAGGGTAGCACTGCTAAGAAAATACTTAAACCATTAGCCTGAGTTACTCAGATATTTAGCTTTTTTAGGGGTTTGGGTGGTTTTAAACAAAAAGAACCCAACACCACAGGTGGTATGAGTGTTGAAAAGGGCACACTAGATGAAGTCAAGAATGCCTAATGCCAAAATCCTGGTTCTACCACTGATCTTTTATGTAACCCTGGCTATGCAACTTCCCCTCTGTGTTTTTCACTCTTTCATTATCTATAAACTTGGGAAGTTTATTAACTGATTTCTAAAGTCCCTTCCAGTTCCAAAAGTGCCATGACTCCAATGACCTCACAATGTCTTCTGAGATATTTAAAGTTCATATTCCTCAAAATAATTCTAAGAACTTTAATAATAGCAAAAAATAAGAGTAAAGGAAGCTTAGTTAATGCTGCTACATTGATGCAAGGAGGAGGGTTTAAAAAGTTGTACTCTTTTTTTAAATATCAATATGAACAGAGATTTATATTAGCCATAACAGGTAACAAGATAGTACCTGCCAGATAAAAGGAATGCATAAGTAGAAAATAACTGGGTTTTGTCACCTCTTCATCTTTATATAGGGCCTAGAAATGTGATTCCTAGGGCAGCTAGTTGTTGGAATAATTAAAATAATTCTCAGTGGATCTCCAGTTTACTTGCAATAAGAAAGTCTACCCATTTCATTTTGCTAGAGGGTTATCATGAAATAACTTATACAAACAACTTAAACCATGGATAATAACATTATGACTGTATCATTTAATGACAGGTTCATAAACCTATTTCAAAAATGGGGGACCTCCCTTGAAGAACCCCTTCATGCCCTTGTTCTCCTCCCATGCCAGATGGGAAGCAGCAGCCCCTGCCCCAAACAACATTCCCCAAATCTATACCTAGTTCTTGGACTGTCTGTACTCTGAGTCCAGGCCTCAAAGGCCTCATCACATTTGTGTGGGTATAAAAAAATTACTCAAATGGCAGATACCAATATTATTAATCAGCACAGACATAATACCATCTTGAAAAGGAAAAGATCTTTTTTATGAGCTTAGGGGAAGGGAAAGAAGGATCAGTATTAAGGCGGAAAAAACTGCAATAGCCTGGTTACTGCCAGTGGACTCATCTAATATAGTAGTCAAGCAAACAACAAATACTGCACTATTACCTAGAAGCATATTTTTTTCACTTTATTTTTCTTGATTTTTTTTGGCAACATGGTTAATATGGAAATGTTTTGTGTGACTTCATGCATGCATAATTGATGTGTAACTGAAATCATATTCTTTTCTCAAGGAGTGATGGAGGGGGGCAGAGAGGAGAGAATTCGGAATTCAAAAAAAAATTTTTTTAATTAATGTTAAAATAAAGTATGCTTTTTTTTTAAAAAAAAGCATCAGTTCTCAAACTTTCCCTTTGAATCTTTTCTATTTATTTAAAATTGTATTGACGTGTTTTGTTTTTATATTACAAACATTTATAGATTGCTCCCAATTCCTAAGGGTTCTCTTGTAATGGAGAAAAAGTTAAGTAAAACTAATAATAGTGCCCTTCATACTCTTAAAAACTGTAGAGGATCTTAAAGAGCTTTTGTCTATGTGGGTTACAAATCTCAACATTTACTGTACTAGAAATTAAAACAAATTTTTAAAAATGTTTTTAATTCATTTTAAAATAACAGTAATAAAATCCATTACATGTTAACAAAGGAACAAAATTTTTATGAAAAATAACTACATTTTCAAAGAGTGGCATTATTTTACATATTTTTGCAAATCTCTTTAATGTCTGGATTAGTAGAAGACAGGTGGATTCTCATATCTGCCTCTACAATTCGTTGAAAAATGCACTGTTTCAGTTGAAGTACATGAAGAAAATCTGTCCTCACAGAGATGTGTAACTGGAAAATAAGGGAAAGAGTTTTTTAATGGGGGAGTGGGAAGGGAACAAGCATTTATTAAGCACCTAAAGGCCAGGCATTCATGCTAAGCTCTTAACAAATATTATCTCATTCAAACTTCACAACAACCTAGAGGTAGGTCCTATTATTATCCCCATTTTTGAGATGAGGAAACTGAGGCAAACAGAGGATAAGTAATTTTGCCCAGAGTCATACAGCTAGAAAGTATCTAAAACCAAATCTGAACTCAGGTCTTCCTGACTCCAGGCCTGGCTCAACACTCTTCACCACTGAGATGGTCTTAGTATTATTATGAAAATATGGATCCCCAATCACACTTTGAGGACCAATGTGCCTGAAAACAATGTTCTAACTTGTACTTATCTTGATTGCTCATTTTTAGGGAGGAAAAAGTCCAATTAATAACTTCCTCTGATCAATCAAGTGATCTAAGTTTAAGTGCAGTTTTAATGTTTCCAGATTTGCAGAAGATAAAAATTACAGCAAAATCAAACACAAACTTCAAGAAGAGATAATGTCGGGGGTGGCCAGGTGGCACAGTAAGAGCGCAGGCCCCAGCGTCGGGAGACCCGGGATTGGTTCTGGCCTCAGATAATTGGCACCCACACAAAATAACTGGGCTTGTAACCTTGACCAAGTTACTTAACCCCAATTGCTTAAAAAAAGAAGAGATAATGTTGAGATGAAATAAACTTGTACTTGAACTCTAAAAAACAACATGAAAAAAGGTATTAAAATTGCCCAGGGGAAAAATGGTGTCTTTTTTTTAGTGTGTGTATGAGTGGGGGGAGGGGGGGGAGGAGAATTCTATGGCCTTTCTGGAGGGGGAAAAAAAAACAAAAAACTTATAAATAAAGTAGTAGCATTTGAATGCTCTATAATTCAAAAGTCTGATATTGCTCATATTAAGTGGATGCCCCAGAAAAAAGGGGTGGAAATAAAGAGGAGGGGAAGGGTAAATGACAATATTTTCTTAGACTTAGACTAATACATTATAAATTTAGAGCTAAAAGTAACCCAAGAATCCATATAATCTCCCTCATTTTACAACTGAGAAAAGAGAGCTAAAATGACAAGTGTATATAAATGTATACAAGTGTTACCCACTCCCTAACCCCCAATTTAAGGGAAAGAACAGATGTGGAACTAGGAACACACCATGCTTTTCCCAGAATATTTTTTTCCAGATTTTTTAAAGACTTCTAGCTATATATTTGCAGTAATTTTTTTGTTTGTAATTATGCAGTATTTTTTTTGTTTATGATTAAAAGAAAAAGTGTAGTTTATAGGATTTATCCCCAAAGCAGAGGGGTCCCAGCATTGACTAGACAATACCAATCATTCTAAAATAAGGACTGGTAAATCACCTTTGACACTACTCAGCCCCAGAATGAGAAAAAGGAATCAAATTAAGTAACTCATGTAAAGTACTTTGCAAACCTTAAAATGCTACATCAATGCTAATTCTTGTTATTGTCTAATCTTTATTGGTTCTAGAGAGCATCTATCAGCTAACCTCTGACAAAGAAGTGGAAGCTTGGGGCTGGCCCAGATGGACAGAGTTTAGATGGAAACAGAGGGCATACATGGGACTACATATGGGAGCCCAAACCTTGAGATGGATGCTGTGAGGGAAAAATGTCTTCAGGTGGAAGAAGGAATTTCACAGTAATCTGCCTAACTAGTTGAGAATTTGAAAGGGGGAAAGTGGGAGGGTCTAAGGTTAGAGACACCCAAAGGGCAGGGAAACCATGAAAAAATGTCAAATTTTAAACCAAAGGGACACAATCCAACCAATCAACAACCAATTAACAATGATTAAGAGCTTACTTGCCTATATGCCAAATACTGGGCTAAGCACAAAGGAAATAAAGGATAAGCAGAAACAATCTTGGCCTTCAGGGAGCTCACATTCTACCAAGGAAGACAACATACATAAATCAGAACAGGCAAGATAAATTCAGAGTAAATGGAAAATAACATTAGAAAGGGCCAGGAATTCAGAGAGTCTGTGTTTGGGAAGGCCAGCATTCCAGGCAGGAGCACAGATGGTGCACAAACCATAGCAATCACACAGAGGATGGGCTGCATTTGAGGAACAAGGATGCAGCCAAATGGTATAGAGGTTAGAAGTGGACTTGGGAGTCAGAAAAACCTGAGTTCAAATCCTTCATCAGACACCTTCTGTCTTATGACCGTGGGAAAGTCACTAAGCCTCAGTTTCCTCATTTGTTAAAAAGGGATAATAATACCATCAACCTCACAGGGATGATGACAGTAAGATGAGGAGCTAGGCTGTTTGTTATTCAATGGCCTAGTGTCACAGGGATAGGAAAAGCAGGAGGGGCTGTTCATCACTGGATAATGAGTCCAGCAAGAGTAACAGTGAGTGAGGGTAACTGATAAAGGGAGATGATTAGAAGGTTCAAGGTCAATGATTTGTATTGCTATGTCCAACTATTTAATGTGCCTTCTTGTGAACTGGGGTAAGCCTGTCAATGTTATGGCGCTAGCCTCATTGTCTGTTTGAGAAGCCTCCAAAGAAGAAGAGGCAGGAATCAGTTTATCCCAATCAGGAAATCCTCCCCGCTCTCACACCCACAGAAGGTAGGAGGTAGGAGGTGAGGCAGCCCAAATCTTCCTTCCTAATTTTGGAGATTTGAGGGGCCCACACAAGGAAGAGTTTTTTTTTTTTTCTAACCAGGTTGGGGACAGGGTAGGAGCAATGAGATTTCTCTAGGATAGAGTCAATAGTCAATTTCATGAAAATGACCTAATTAGGAGACTGTGAGCAGTGACTACCTGTGCAAGTCCTAGGATCCTACAGGTGAGTCTTCTAGACAGCAAGACCAAGAAAACTAAATCCAAGTTAACACCACCCATTCATTCTTCAACAAGAATTCATTTGATATTTATGCAAATGAGAGCTGGGAGTCAAGAGAATATAAAATCTAGTTCCATAAGGTTGTACTGAGGAACACAATTAAAACCTTTGCAACTTAGAAACTTTTATTCTTTTTCATCTGTTATTTCATCCCACCTCACCCCTCCACCATTTTTCCCAAGAAATGTTTTTAGTAACTTTTAAAGGACCCAAAACACTTTCTAAAGTATCTTTTAAAAACACTTTGGGGGGGCACTCCATGATATATACCACTAGCACCATATGTAATCATTTAATAAGAAAAAATATATATACAATATCCACTTACTTTTTCCTATTTTCCTCATCTCAAAAACGACTATAAATGCCACTACGATAGGATTATCTTTCTTACCTGTTTCCATTTTCTACCACATTTAATTTAAAGAAATCAATTTTTTTCCTGTTTATTTGTTCAAATTTTTTGTTTCATAAGTTTTCACCTTATCATATCAACTGAGAAATGAAGGGAAAAACCCTCCCTTACTTTTACAAAGATATGGGGGACCAATGGGTAGAGAACATTGCAAATACTTTCAGAGTTGATTAATAAGTTGGTTAGTCTTGCATTTTTGAGTTTTGTTATGAGAAGACGGTTTTCTGAACTTGGGGGTGGGGAGAGACAATTTGGATGAACATATCTGCAAACTAATGTGCTGTTTAAAAAGCTATTAATATATTTTAAAATAAAATTAAAATCTCTAAGCATATTATGCTGTTATACTAAAGGAAACTGGAAACTGGCTATGTGCACAATGTTCTTGACATCTTTATGCCATACCACTTCAATCCCAGGCACCACCTCTAACCAACTCTTCAAATCTTACCACAGTGCTCCTAAGCTTCTGAATGATGACAGTTCTTAAATAGTCTGACCCAAACCCATTCCCAGCTATACTCCAACCATCTTCAAGTCATGCCACCACACTCAGCCTTATGGTATCTCCAATCACCATCCCTGTAACTATCCAGATCAAAACATCCTGGCCATCACACCCATCTATATGTTGTCTTCCATCATTAGAACACAACTTCTTTAATGGCAAGGTCTGTCTTGCTTGTATATTTGTATCCTGAGCCATCAGCATGGTACCTGGCTTTCATTAATTTATTAATTTCATTAATAAATGTTTTCATCAAAATGCTATCCACTTCCTAACAGAAATAATGGACTAAATACACAGAGTGAGAAACATTTTTATATCACCAATATAAGAATCTGAGTGGCTTAATGATAAATATCTGTTATAGGGCATTTGCTTTTTGTTTTGGAGGTATGGGAAAAAATTGAAGAGGAAAAAATATTACTGAAAATGAAAAACTTTAATTTAAATAATGACTTTAATTTGGGAAACATACCCTGGCCTGGAAATCAGAATACATCACTACATCGATGCTAGTCTTGGCTCTGTAGAGCTATGACTCTGGGGAAATTGTTTCCTTTTTCTAGGGCAAAGTTTCCTATCTATTACTTGTGTAACTTTGGGCAAGTAACTTAAACTCTAGGAGAGTTGGACTGAAGCGTCAATATATTCCCTTCCAATGCTAAAGTTACAAGGATCACAAATAGAAGGGGCGGCCAGGTGGCTCAGCGAGTAAGAGCACCAGCTCCAGTGTCGGGATGACCTGGATCAAATCCGGGCTCAGATACTCAGCACCACACCCAGAAATAACTGGCCATGTAACCTTGAGCAAGTTACTTAACCCCGATTGCTTAAAAAAAAAAAAGGATCACAAATAGAAGCCACCACTGTACATACATGTTCTAGGCAATGGTCTTCTTTTCAATATACTTAGTCTTAAAAAAAAAAAAACTATTCCATTTTCTATACTCTAAAAATATATGGTAGAGAACTTGGCCATAAATATCTACTTCCAATGTTGTTTTCAGTTCTATAATGTCCTTAGTACCGTGTTTCCCCGATAATAAGACACTGTCTTATTATTTTTTTTGGACAGAAAAACACCAGAGGGCTTATTTTCAGGGAGGGCTTATTTTAATGAACATTGACAGCAATTTTAATAAACAGGTAAATGTGAACAAAAAAATGTACCTTTATTCAATAAGCAAATCACTGGGGAAGAACAGGATGACGGGCTCACTGCTGCAGCTCTGATTGGATGCAGCTCAGAGCGCGGCGTGCGTAGCGTGTAGCGCAGGGGATCACCTTCACTACAGTAGCAATATCAATAGGGCTTATTTTCGGGGGAGGGCTTATTTTAGAGGAATCTTACACAGTAAGGGGAGGGCTTATTTTCGGGATAGGTCTTATTATCGGGGAAACACGGTATGAGAAAAAGTAGAATTTTAGCTAAACCTATTATACCTAAGAAGGAGTCTCTTCTTTGTTATAGTTTATAAAATACCAAACAAAATAATTTCACCAGACTTCAAAATGACCATACAACCTTGGAATGATTTCATTCAGTTAAATAGTTACTGAGTATCAAGCACTATACTTTTTAAAATTTCTTGCATCTCCCACTGCCTACTGGACATCTCAAACTAGACATTCCACAAGTATCTTATACTCAACATCTCCAAAACTGAACTGATTATCTTCTCACCCCCATTTCCTAACTGCACCCAAACTGTTTCCTCCTCCTGACTTCCATATTACTATTGAGGGCACCACCATCCTCCTAGTCACCAGAATTCATCTAGAAATTCCTTTCAAAATAACTATAAAAATACCTGGAAGTCAGTTTACAAAAAATGTAAAGTAGTTTCATGAATACATCTCCAAAATCCTCTTTATAGAAATACAGAGAGACTTAAATATTTGGAAAGAGACTGGCTCATGACTGGGTTGTGCTAATATAATAAAATGTTAATAGTAACCAAATTGAGTGTCCAAATAAATAAATCCAAATAAAAACCAAAGTAAATGAGTATCATAACAAATTACCAAATTAATTATATACTGGGTATCATTACAATTAAGTTACCAAAGAGTTAGTTACTTTAGAGAAGTAGACAAGATAACAGATTTCATTTGGAGAAACAAAAGGTCACAAATGGAAAAGATGAAAAAGGGAAATCAAGAATTATTTTAGGGTGAGTAAGCATTTATTAAGCACCTAATATGTGCCAGGAGATACAAAGGAAGCCAAAAGACAGTCTTTGACCTCAAGGAGCTCATAGTCTAATGGAGGAAAGAACATATATACAACTATTTAACAGTACCTGTGCTTAAAGATGTAACATTCTAACAGAAAAGACAATATAAACCATGTACCAACAAGATACACATAGGATAAATAAGAAATAATCAACAGAGGGAAGGCATTAGCATTAAAGATGAAGAAGAGAAAAGAGGGAGCTTATGACAAATTACTGTGTTTTTGTTTGGGTTGGGTTTTTTTGACTATAAAATGAGGCAAACTTCTCAGCAGAGAGGGTAGAGAAGGAGGAAGGAGCCATGAGGGGTTTACAGAGGGATGAAACGGTTTAGAAGAGCTACTGTTAAGAGTGAGATAGTAAATTGATTAGGAAGTTAGGAAGGTAGAAGTAGCAGTAACAGCCCAGTTGAAATTGTGTAACATAATTTCACAGTAGAACAACTGATAAGAATAGCTGCATGATTTTCTCCATCTTCTTCCTCTCCCTTTTTGGGAATACATGCGTGTCTTCATCGTTAACCTTTTCAACGGTTATTTTTACTTATATGTTCAACTGGTATATTTACCTTTGTAGTTTTCTCTTAAGTTTTGTGTTTGCACTTACAATTTTTTTCCTCCAGAGTTCTGATTTCATTTATTTCATTTTACATCTCCTTATTCAGGTTCACTTCTCCCAGCCATTCTTATAGTTCTAGTGGCCAAGTCCATGTTTTTTTTTTTCCTCTGAGTCTCTGCTTGTACTTGTTGCAGAATTATGCTCCTCTTCTCTGTTTCCCTTTGGCCTTTCAATTAGCCCCATAGCATTTCTTTATTGCATTTGATACTTTCTTCTGTTCACTCATAATATCAACTTCAGTTTTTGTTGTGGATTTTTTTGCCAGGATCTGCTCTCTCTCATACTCTTGCATGGGTAGGACAGGCCCTGTTTGGTTCTGTTTCCTCTTTAGTTTAAATGCTGGTATTGCTGCTTCTTTGAATGGGTTGACTGGTACTAGGTCTCACCCTTTGCCTTAACCCCTGGTTTTTGTCTTAATCTCCTGGTAGGTCACTGTGGATGCTGGGTTATGCCCTTCTCTTCTCTCTCTGTGCACAACTCCCAATCAGTTGATTTTTTTCTCCCCTACTGTGTCTCTGAAAGGTTCCTGTTCAATTTTGGACATAATGCTGCTCTGTAACTTCCTAAAAGACCTCCCCACAATAAGGATGCATAGATGTTCATTTGGCCCTGTCTCCTTTTACGGCTCCTGGTGCTCCAAGAAGTCCATAATCAAGTGCTATCTCCCTCCCTGCTTCATCCCCTGGCTCTACTTTCTATTTCTAACAGATGAGCAGGGCTCAGGAGCTCCTACTGGCTTACAACCCTTGGTGTTCTTGTTAAGTATGTCCACAGACTTCAGATTCATTTACTGCAACTCATACCAACCTCCCTGTTATCAACACCCCTCCTTCCTGAATTTCCAGGCTCATTTACAGAAGCTCCATGCAATTTCCTTGGCAAGAAACATTTGGCCGGCCAGCCCCATTTTTCTGTGCAGTCTAGACTGGAGAGGATAGGAAAGTTCTTGTCTCTTTCTTCTTTATTACTTCGCTATTTGGGGACCTTTTTAGATATCTGCTGTGATTAGTGTGGGAGAGGTGGGTTCTCCTACTCTTCATATTGCCCATATTAACCTGAACTCTGAAAGCCTAGGAGAACAACAATACAATCTAGCCTTCTTCCAAACTATATTATATATCCTGAATATCACCATTTTTTTTCTCCCTACTTTTCCATCTCATTGATATCAAGTGTATATCTTTTATTTAAGCAGGTCCTGAAAAGCCAGCTCTCATCAAAACCTTCTAAAACTAAACCTGTTTTTGAAAAGTCATCATTTTTCAGTTTTCTTTCCTTGATTTCTTCTTCAGGTGAGTTATTTTGGGTGGTAGAAATATAATATTCTCTTCTGATTTTTTTCAACCCTCTGATTTGGCTCAAATATTTCTTGTTGCCTCCTAGAGCTATTGAGTTATAATTACCCTATTCTACTTTTTCAGTATTCTCAAATTTATTTAATTTCTAATTATCAATTATTTAAATATCTTAAACCTTTTACTTATTAAATGTTTCTGTTCAGTTGTCTATACACCTATATTCAAAACAGTAGTGGCTCTCTTAGAGGAAAATGTATCCATTGACTTTAACAGCATGGGCTCTTAACCTGAGATCTTTGGATCTTTTGTGAACTTGGAAGGGGAAAAAATACATTTTTATTTTCACTAATCTCTAACAAAAAATTAGCATTTCCTTCCATCACAAATGTAGATAACAAAATATTATTCTGAGAAGAACTCCTTGGGCTTTGCCAGACTTCCAAAGGGGTCAGTGACAAGAAAGAAGTTAAGAATTCCTGCCATATATGGAAACATTATCCTCATAAGCACATACTTGGCATTTAGTAGGCACTGAGCAAATGCCTGCTGACTTACTGAAGGACAAAAAAATCAGTATAACTTAAAATATGAAGATTGTTGATGAGCTTTTCCTCACTTATTGTTAGTTATTATTTTGTTTGTTTCTTTTCTTAAACAACTATATTTGATGATGGACAGGAATGCTGGAGGGTCATCACAAGGGAGCAGAGGCCCTGTTTACAGTTCCAAAGAAAAGAGGAGCACTAATGCTTGTGGCTACAGGGGATCAGGATAAAGATGAGAGCACAAAGCAGATGAAAAAAGACTAAGCCTCTTCTGGTATCACACTACCTTGGAAGCACCAAAAACTTGCAGACTCTCAGAACTAGCTCTAAAAACAGCATTAAAAAGCCTGAAGCTTAGGACAATGCCTCCCCACATCCAGGAGAGCAAAGTCCAACTTTAATATAAAATTCTAAGTCAAGAATTAGGTTGGAAAAAATGAGCAAACAACAAAAAAGAATTTCACCATAAAAAGCTGCTACTACAGTGACAGGAAAGATCAAGATCAAAACCCAGAAGAAAATAATGTGAAAACAGCTACCAAAAAAATTCCTCAAAGAAAAATGTCAATTGGACCCAAGTCCAAAGAATTCCTGGAAGAGTTAAAGAAAGAGATAAGAGTAGTAGGGGGGAAAATGGGAAAAGAAAGGAGAAGGATGCAAGAAAATTATGAAAAGAGAATCAACAGCTTGATAAAAGAGGCAAAAAAAAAATACTAAAGAAAATACCCCCTCCCAAAAAAAAGAACTGGCCTAATGGTAAATGAGTCATAAAAATTCACTTAAGACAAACTCCTTAAAAAGCAGAATAGGTTGAACAGTAAAGGAGGTACAAAAATTCACTGAAGAAAAGAACTTCTTAAGAAACAGAACTGATCAAATGGAAAAAAGTACAAAAGCTTACTGAAGAAAATAATTCCTTAAAAATTAGAATTGGGTAAGTGGGAGTTAATAACTCCATGAGACACCAAGAAACAATAAAACAAAGTCAAAAGAATGAAAAAATAGAAGAAATGTGAACTATCTCAGTGGAAAAACAACTGCCCTGGAAAAGAGATGCAGGAGAGATAATTTAAAAATTATTGACCTAACTGAAAAGTTATGATCAAAGAGTCTAGGCATCATAGTATTTACAGATCCTATACTTGATTATAAGACGCCATGGGGGGGGGGGGGGGAGGGGGGGGACAAAATGTGAAATTCAAGGAATTGTGGAATTGAATCCTGTAAACTAAAAGGAAACAAACAAATTAATAAATTAAAAATTGAATTTAAAAAAAAAAGAAATTCTTAAGAAAAAATGGTCCCAATATCTTAAATGCAGAGGGTAAAATAGAAATTAAAAGAATCCACCAATCACCTCCTGAAAAAGATCCCAAAATGAAAACTCCCAGGAATTTTAAAGCCAAGTTTCAGAGCTCCCAAGTAAAGGAGAAAATAATTCAAGTAGCCAGAAAGAAACAATTCAAACACTGCAGAGCCAAAGTCAGGATCACACAAAATTTAACAGCTCCCGCATTAAAGGAGTGAAAGGCTTGGAATATGATACTCCAGAAGGCAAAAGAACTAGGATTACAACCAAGAATCACCTACCCAACAAAACAGTTTAATCCTTCTGGGTAAAAAATTAATATCTAATGAAATAAAGGATTTTGAAGCATTCCTGATGAAAAGACCAGAGCTGAACAGAAATCTGACATTCAAACACAAAATTCAAGAGAAGCATAAAAAGGTAAACATAAAAAAAGTAACCACAAGGATCTCAATAAAGCTAAACTGTTTATATTCTTATATGGGAAGATGATACATGTTAACCCCTAAGAAATTTATCATTATTAGGGCAGTTAAAAGGACTTTACATAGCCTGAGGTTGTGGATGAGTCAATTCTGTTAGAATCATCTCAAAAAAAATAATGAAGTGGTGAGAAAAAGAGATCGACTGAAGGAAGGTGGGAGGTACAAAAATTTTCTTACATAAACGAGAAATGCAAGGAAGAGTTTTATAGTGAAGAAAAAAATGGGTGGTGATGGTGGTGGCAATGCTTGAATCTCACTCTTATCAGAATTGGTTGAAATAGGGAAGAATACATATGTATAGAAATTTAATTTACCCAATAGGCAAGTAAGATAGGAAAATGATAAGAGAAAAGGGGGACAAATTAAGAAAGTGGCTAGAAGCAAAATAGACTTTTGAGGAGGGATGGGGCAAAAAGAGAGAGGGAGAAGAAGAAACCAAAGAAAATGGGATGAAGGGAAAAACACAATAAATCATAAATGTAAAAGTGAATGAAGGAACACACACATTAAACAGAAGCAGAGAGCAGAATGGATTAGAAACCAAAATTCAACAATATGTTGTTTATAAAAGATACACCTGAAACCAAAAGATATACACAGAGTTAAAATAAAGGCCTGAAGCAGAATCTAGTATGTTTCAGATAGACTTAAAAAAAAGAAAAGCAGTGATAGCAATCATAATTTCAGACAAAGCAAAAGTAAAAATGAACCTAATTAAAAGGAACAATAAGGGAGATTTCAATTTGCTAAAAGGTACCATAGACAATAAAATTACATCTTTTACAATAAGTCATTTCTCAAATATAACCTGAATGAGATTTATAAAAATAAGAGTCATTACCCCAATTGATAAATGGTGAAAGAAAATTGGCAGTTTTCAGAGAAAAAAATCAAAGCTTATCTAGTCACATGAAAAAATGTTCTACATCACTACTGATTAGAGAGAAGGCAAAACAACTCTGATTTACGACCCCACACTTACCAAAAATGACAAATGTTGGAGGGGATGAGGGAAAAATGGGTACAACAATGAAATGGTACAACCATTCTGGAGAACAATTTGGGGGAAGGCTCAAAGGGCTATACAACTATGCATACCCTTTGACCTAGCAATGTTACTACTAGGTCTCTATTCCAAAGAGATCAAGGCAAAAGGAAAATAAATGACCTTTATGTACAAAAGTACTACTTACAGCAGCTCTTTTTGTGGTGGCAAAGAACTGGAAATTGAAGAGATGTTCATCAATTTGTGAATGGCTAAAAAAGTTGTAGCATATGATTGTGACAGAGTACTATTGTGGTATGGGAAATGACAAGGGGGATAATGTCAGAAAAGCAAGGCAAGACCCATACGAACTGATACAAAGTGAAGAGAGAACTGGGAGATTCATTGTGTACACTAATAGCAATGTTGTAATGATGATCAACTGTGATAAACTTGGCTACTCTGATCAATACAATAATCCAAGAAAATGCCAAAGGTCTCTTTTATTTTTTTCCTTTTTTTTTGGCTAGTAAGTGTTAAGTGTCTGAGGTCAAATTTGAACTCAGGTTCTCCTGACTCTAGGGCCAGTGCTCTATTCACTGAACCACCTAGCCACCCTCAAAGGTCTCTTGATGAAGAAAAAAAAAAACGCTATCCACCTCTAGAGAGAGTACTGATGAACTGTAATTTTCTGATTTTCATTATTTTTCTTTCTTTTTTTGAAACACGGATAATATGGAACTGTTTTCAATGATTTCGCATATATGGCTGATTCCTCCAATTACCTGAATTTGGTATGGGGGAAGGGCAGGTAAGTGTAAAATTACCCACCATGCTGCTGTCAGTTTGCATCACACCACCTGGTTATACAGGTATGACCTGTGTAACTCAGAACAAGTATAGTGATTACAAAATAATCACTTGTTAGGCTGGGGGGGAGGAGGTGCCACAGCTACTCTTATATGATAATACAGCACATTAGGTGACTTTCCAATGCAAACTGATTCTTAGATATAATCAAGAATACTCAGAGAAGAAAGGCAGAAAAGCAAGAATACTGTAAATCTGGAAATGGATCCTTTCATCTTATCCCCAAGTGCGTCCGAAAGCCCTGACATAGTCATTAAGTAAGCTAGCTTGTTAGTGTTATTTTGGGTCTAAACAGAGACTGTCACCAGTTGGCCAGCTGGTGTTAGCAAGATCATCATCATCATAGTATTTATATAGCACTTCAAGATTTGCAAAGCACTCTACAAATATCTCATTTGATCCTCACAATGACTCTGGGAGGTAGATGCTATTATTATTCCCATTTTTACATATTAGGAAACTGAAGCAAACTTAAGCCCAGGGTCACAAAACTAGTGTCTGAAACTAGATTTGAACTCTGGTACTCTTTCCAGTCCAGCATACTTTCCATCCACTGTTCCCCATGACTTCTACTGGTATAACTCCATTCACCACTGTAAATACTTCCAAAAATGCCAACCAACATGTACAGATTACTTATTTTATAGGTAATGTTGTGATCACACATTCCAACCTCTATCAAAATTGATTAGGATCTGAAGATTTACCTCCAAAAGGACCTTAAGAGACCATATGAGCTACCTCCATCATTTTACTTAGAAAGGTATTAGGAAATGTCTAAATTTACACAAGTACTAAGTATGTTGTTGTCGTTTAGTCATTTTCAGTCATGTCTGACCAACTCTTCGTGACCCCATTTGGAGTTTTCTTGATACTGGAGTGTTTTTCCATTTCCTTTTCCAACTTATTTTACAGATGAGGAAACTGAGGGTAATACAGCTAAATGACTTACCCAGGGCTACCTAAGGTAGAAGAGATTGAAGAGCTGGGCAAATATAGGAAGAAAAAAGGACAAATAGCTGCATTCCCACAATTCTTCAGAGGAACTCCACTGAGTACCATCAATAAATATTTGTTGATTACATATAGGGTACAAAGGGTAAGGTAATATGAGATAAACTGAACACCTTTCTCAAATCTTGGCCCTCTGAGGCACTGTTACGTATGGAACTATCATTCTCAACAGATAAACTAATTTCCATAACCAATTGGCAACTGCAACCTATTTGAATTTCTAGTCAATGATATCTAAGGTCCTTCTATCTATATCTAAGACATAAAATCCTTTTGCTCTAATATCACTGTAACTAGACTCTAACCATACGCTACTGGTAAACATTTTGGGAACAATAATAGAAAGCATATATAGGGTTTGCCAGCCTCAAGGCTCAGGCCACCAAGAATAAAAATAAAGCAGTGAACATTAGGATGATGAAAAATAGTGATTTCATTCACTTCCTTGAGAAAGGCAAAAATAAAACAGACTTAAAGGAAATGTGTCTAAGGGGGTATAATTTCCTATAGCATAACCTCGGTTATAAACCACTCTAAAAAGCACCAGTTAATCTTCATCTATCTGTCCACCTAAACACATAAGATTATAGGTTTCAGAACTCAGAGATCATGTAGTCCAACACTTTCATCTTACAGATAAGAAGACTGACTTTAAAGACATGAAGTAACTTTCCCAAGCCACAAAGACAGAGAAAGATAGCAGAGCTGATACCCCAAGGCAGGTACTCTGGCTCCTGATTAACTACTCTTGCCCCTACAACAGGAAGCCTCCCCTTTCTGAGGTCAGTGTAGATCAGCACTGTGGCTCACAGGGAGAGGGGAGAGGAAGAAAATAAAGGGAGTTCAGAGTCAATAGCAATAAATCTTACTATCTATCTCTCACCCATTATCACTCATTCTTCTAAGACTATCTAAGACCACTCATTCACTCTTTCCATCCAAATGCTTAAGAGAAAACCAAGCAAACTATGAACCTGTGAAGAACTGGAAATAAAACTTATGCCCCAAAAGTAGGCTAAAATAAGCAATGTCCAACATAACAAAAATTTTAAAAATAAAATACTGAAGAACCAATTTTAACACAATTTATTGTAAAATTTCCATAACAATATAGTACATGAAAAGTCACTTCTGGTACCAGGTGAACCAAAAGATAAACATCTAGTTCACTATTTAACATTTATTAAATACAGCTGTGTACAACACTGGGTGGAAGACAGTCACACTCCAGAGAAATCATATATAAATATACTAAGTGCTATTTTTTTTCATTGAGACCTGTGATTCATTAGAGTAGGCAACTAACTACCAGTGAGGAAATTCCCTATTCCAATGTAGATCCCCAGCTATTCTGAAACTTACAGCCTCATAAACTGGGGCACTGAAAGTTAAGTGTCTCGTCCAGTATCGCAATGCAATTTGTGTCAGAGGTAAGACTTGAACTCAGTATCTCTTGATTCAGATGCAGTCTTCTATCACCTATAGCATACTGCTTTCTCTAAATAATAGTAAGGTAAGATATGATTGCATTCCAAAATGGATGAGGTGGGTAATAAATACAAAAGGAATTCAAAGTAAAGGGTCCTCAATATGGGCTGGAGTAGCTGGAGGTCTCATAATAGATTGGACCTGAATGGGGAAGAAAGGAGAAGAAAACTAGGTTGTAAAAAGCAGAAGGCTGAGAATGAGCACTGCATCTGTGAGACGATGAAGAGATTAGCTTGGAATATTGTCTCCACACTAAGAAATAATTAAAGGCTCAGTGATTTAGAGTTAGAAGGGACCTTACAGGCAACTGAGTCAAAACTCTTTACACTGCTAATGAAGAAACTGAAGCACAGAGAGGTCAAATGAGCTGTCCAAGGTCACACAGCAAATAAATATCTTTGGCAAGATCTGAATCCAGTTCCCGATTTCAAGTTCAGTGCTCTTACACCACACTCCCCCTGGGAGAATGGGCTGAAAAGGAAGATGAGGCCAAATATTTGAGACCCTTGAATGCCAAGCTGAAAATTTTGGATGTTTGCAAACAAGGAAAGTCATTGAAGGTTTCTGACTGATAGAACTACTGATGGAAGTAGTATGGAAATGGAGGTGAGGGTGGAGGAGAGAGAAAGAAACAAGGGCAGGAACTAAGTTGCATCCAGTAAAAAAAGACATACATGTGGCAAGCCAAAGAAAACCTGGAACCTACAAATGGCAAGTACTAGTTATTGCTCAAATTCCTGCCCATTACAGAAATCAGCAGAAGGAATAAAGAAAGGAAAACTTGGAATGGATGCACATAGCGCTTTCATTGATTGATTGCCCTGATGAATAGAGAGGACAGGCAGATTTTTTTAATCCCACAAAGAAAAAACAGCAGTAGGTGAAAAAGTAGCCACTGTAGTGGAGAGTTCTGGACTAGAAGTCAAGAGATCTCGATTTGATTTCTGCACCTACACTTTCCACAGTCATGACTAAGTCACTAAAACTTCATACCTCAGTTTCCTTACCTAACATAAGGATAATAATATTTCATTTCCTACTTGACAGAATTCTGAAAGAAAAGTTTTATAAATCTTAAAGAACCATATGTGTGAACTATTTTGCTCAGTGGATTGTTTGTAAAAATTTAATGTGAAGTAGATCTTGCCAACTACTAGATTAGGCATTCCTGGCCTATACGATTCTGTTTATTTTATAACATTTGAGATTATACTGTTTGCTCTTAGAAATGCATACTCTATTTTCTTCTCTGCTGCTGACAGCCCTACTTAGCCTAGTTTTGCTCACATGACTGTTTTAAAATGTCCACTACCTAAAAAGTTACACGCATAGTTACCTGAACTCTTCCAAAGAAAGACCCAAAAGAAATCCAAAATTCTGTTCATATATGAAAATGTGTGAGGTATCTATCGCTATAAGTTTCATAAAAGAACATTTCTGGGCAGCCTCATTCTGTGGCATTCAGCTACAAAACTAATTGTGTCAAATCACAATAAAAATTAATACATACATGAAGGCATATGGGACACCTGATCTGCCCAACAAGACTTAATGATGTTAGTTATTAAGTATTTTAGCCGAAAGAGGTCAACCTCTCCCCCTATACATACCCAGGATTAATGGGCTATTTTTAATGTGTGCAAATGTAAGAAATGCCTCCATTTTTTCTGTGAAATACAAAATAAGGTCTTAGCTAAGAGAATTAAGTGGGAACAAAATGATTGCTTGCTGCAAGAAGTTGTTATTAAAGCACATAAATGTGTATTAGAACCAGTCAGCACAAAGATAAGACTTCTTTCACCTCAATTCTCCAATAAGAGGATAGGGGTAGGGAAGGCAAAAGGTTTAAATGACTCAGTTTTGAGTTTGGTAAGGCTCAATTGGCCAAAAGAACAGGATTAAAGAGTCAGAGATAGTGTAGAGCTGAGCTGATTGTCAGAGAGGGAGGAGAATATAGCTAAAGCAGGGTTCAGGGCCTGAGAAAACACTGAGAGGTCCAAGGTCACATGAGAATGAATCAGGAATAAGACATAAAGAATAAGTAGCAGTGAAATTCTAATCTGCAAATATGCCTTCCCTCTTGTGCTCCACTTACGGTATCTCTAGCCCAATCTCCAGCACCCTCAGAGGAGTAGTGCCTTCCATTGAATAATGAATATTCTCACACCTGGTCATCCCATACACATTCCAACAATTTTGAACCTCTATAGGTCATCCTTAACCCTGCCACTCCAAAGTTCCAGCTAAACCCCACCTTCCCACTGTGCTCTCTGGAATGCCTGTTCCATAAGCAACAAACTTCCCTTCATTCTACATCTTTTCCTCTCCCACTCCTTCCATCTGTTACCCTTTCTAGTACTGGCTATACCTTCACTCATTTTCCTTGGCTAACTGGTTGCCAAAGGTAGTTGCAATATTCCTTGCTCCCTGATGCCATTTCCAGGTTCTCCCTCTACCACCATCACTCAGTAACCTCTCCTCCTGTAAGGTTTATGCAATTCATATCTACTACACAATAAAAATCTTGATAGTGGCTGTTAACTTCTAGGTCACGCCTTCCTTCTTCAATGAGTACAATACTTGCCTCACAAATTTTCTCTCCTCCCCAAATCCTGCATTCAGACTTGGCCTTGGAACTTCAACATACATACTGACTCTCCCTCAAGAATCCTAACCACTCAGTTCTTCAACCTACTCAATTCCCATGACCTGTGCTTCTGCCTCACCTCAGTCACAAAGATAGTCATACCAGTGGATCTTTCCATTACCATAACACAAAGGCACTACCTCCCTGTTCAAGAATTTCAAAATCCCCTTATAGGATCAAAACCTACTGGCTTTCCATCTCTCCCTCTCTCCCCTCCCTTATTATGTTCAGCTTCCAACCTTATCATTCTACCAAAACTGTTCTCTCCAAAGTAGATCTCTAAAATGATCCATTTTCCCAAATCCAATCCCCTTTCCTCAATCTCTCTCTCTCTCTCTCTCTCTCTCTCTCTCTCTCTCTCTCTCTCTCTCTCTCTCTCTCTCTCTCTCTCTCTCTCTCTCTCTCTCCTTTACTCCCCCCATATCCAATATGTTACAAAGACCTGTCCATTTTACATCATAATATTTCTTGCATATGTTTACTTCTCTCTTCTGTCACTGCCACCACCCTAGCACAGGGCCTCATCACCTCACATATGGACTTGCATTGCAATAGCCTGATGGTCTCCCTGCCACAAGTGTCTCCATACTCTTGACCATCCTCCACTCAGCTGTCAGTGATCTTCCTAAAGCACAGGTCTGATTACCCCCTCCCTCCCCAATCAATAAACTCTAATGGCTCCCTATACCCTTCAAGATCAAGATTAAGTATAAAATCCTCTGGCATTCGAAGTCCTTCATAACTTCCCCTTCCCCTTTCCAGTCTTCTTACACTTTAACATTCCCCACCCCCACTTCCTGCTGTTCTTGACATAATATGTCTGACTCCATGTATTTTCACTGGTTGTGTCCAAAACTGGAATGCTCTCCCTTCACATCACTACTGCCTGACCTTCTCCAAGTCCCAGATAAAATTTTACCTTCTAAACTCCCAATTTAATACCAAAATAGAAATTCTGAAAATGAAAAGAAAGTAACAAAAGTGAAAGCAAAAATAAATTGAATTACTTAACAAAACTAGGAGCTAGAATTGAGAAACTAATAAGCCATTAGGCCATTTGATTTTTTAAAATTTGATTTAAAGACTTACCAGTATGAAAAATGAAAAATATAAATTCATAACCAATGAAGAAATTTTGAAAATTATTAGGAGCTATTTCACACAATAAAACTAAGATAAATGAAATGAATATTTATGAATACATAAACTGTCTAGATTAACAGAACAAGATATAATTCTTGTTCTGTAGATTCACGTAATTCTATCTTAGAAAAAAAACTGAACAAACCAGAAATGAATTCCCAAAGGAAAAAAAAATCCAGAACCAAATGGACTTACAAGTAAATTGTACCAAACATTTAAAGAACAATTAATTCCAATATTATATAAACTGTTTGGAAAAAAAAAGGAAAAGATTCTACCAAATTCCTTGAATCACATAAATACAGTCTTGTACTTAAACCAAAAGCAGAAAGGAAAAGTACAAAACAACATCCCTAATGAACATTGACTCAAAAATTCTAAATAAAATATTATCAAGGAAACTATAGCAACATATCACAAACATTATACACTATAACCAGGCTAAAGTTTATCAGGAATGAGAATTTAATTCAATAGTAGTAAAACTAAAAACATAATTGACCATATGGTCAATTAACAAAAATCCTATTAGATCAACAAAGGTAAAATTTTTTTGACAAAATATAATAACCAATCTTTTTTTGTTGTTGTTTTGGGATTTTTTGCTTTTTGGAGGGGGAAAGGTGGGGCAACTGGGCTTAAGTGACTTGCTCAAGGTCACACAGCTATTAAGTGTTAAGTGTCTGAGGTCACATTTGAACTCAGGTCCTCCTAATTCCAAGGCCAGTGCTCTATTCACCGCACCACCTAGCTGCCCTATAGCCATTCTTGTTAAAAACCAACAACAAATCACTAGAAACCATAGGAAAAAACAGCGCTTTCCTTAAAATACACATTATCTATTTAAAACCAAGAGTCAGCATTATTTGGAACAGATATAAGATAGAGGACTTTCCCATATGATTAGGAGTAAACACAGGATGTCCATTATTATCACGACTATTTGATAGTGTCAGAAATGTTAGCTAAAGGAATAAGACAAGTAAAAGAAATTGAAGGAATAAGCATAGCAAAAAAAGAAACAAAATTATCTTTTTGCAGATGATATGGTTTACTTAGAAAACCCTACAATCAACTAAAAACTAACTGAAAACTTCAGTGAAGTCAGAGAATGCAAAATAAATTCACATAAAATAATAGATACCTGTATATTTGGGGTAGCTAGGTGGCACAGTGGCTAGAGTGCAATGCCTAGAGTCAGGAAGATTCATCTTCCTGAGTTCAAATTTGGCCTCAGACACTTGTGAGCTGTGTGACTCTGGGCAAATCACTTAACCTCAAGTGCTTTCTCTCAACTCCCCCAAAAGTAAGTTGTTACGTTTTACCATTTCCTTCATTATTTCTTATTGCACTGAAGTATGCCATAACTTTCACATCGCGTAACTTGTTCAGATATTTCCCAATTGATGAGTTCCCCCTCAGTATCCAATTTTTTTGCCACTATGAAGAAAGCTACAATAAATGTTTTTGTACATGTATCCTTTTCCTCTTTTTCTGAACTCTTTGGGGTACAGATTTTCCCCCAACTTCCTCATTATCTTCTTATTTTAGCTGAATTGATTTTATTTGTGCAAAACACATTTAATTTTAAATAACCAACATGCCCATTTTAACCTCTTGTGAACCTCTCTCATTTAATCATGAATTCTTTCTCTATCCATAGACTGGATAGACAGTTTCTTCCATGTTCTTCTAATTTATGTCACCCTTTATGTAAAAAGTGTTTTGTAACTATGTTCATGTAGTCCTCATGTCTATATCTTTTTATTTTTCTTTTTTATCTTTACAATATTGTTGTTATTGCATAAAATTGTCTCCTGTTGAAAACCAAAAATAAATAAATAAATTCTGAAAAAAAAAATAAAGAAGGGGCAGACTAAAAAAAAGAAAAAAGAGATAGGATAAGACACTCTCAACCCAACACTTTCCAGAGGTGAGTGACATACACATATCAATCATTTCACATATTTTCGGGCCTTTTTATTCATAATTATAGTATATTCATTATATAAATTAAATATAAAATTATATCATAATTAAAACATACTCATCTAAAAATGTTGAACTTTTATACAAGACAATGGAATCATATTAAAAAAAAACCTTTTCAGTTCAAAAATAAATAAATAAATAGTCTTCTGGTTGTGCTCACTCTACTTTGCATCGGTTCATATAAAACTTCCTAGGTTTCTCTGAAGTGAACTCCTTCTTACATAATAATGCAATCTCTCCTTCTTTAAGATTTGTTGTTGTGTTTACGGTTTCATAGCTAGCAAATGTCTGAGGCCAGATTTGAACTGAGGTCTTCCTAACTCCAAGCCCAGCTTTCTATCTATTGAGCCACCAAGCTGATTCCATTGAAATTACTTCTATCCAAATTTGCCATCCAATATTTATCCTGGTGGTTGTTACCTATTGGCCCCTATGAACATTTTCAGTATTTTCTCAAGGAGATGAGTATCTGTCTAACAATATCCATTACTGTTTTTGACATGGTAGTGCTCTCCCAGAAGAGGAGGTAGAGAGGATTAACTATGATGATGCAAAAAACAGAAGACACCAATAAAAACTTATTTAAAAAAAATAAAGTAAATGGGAGTCCTGGCAGTACCAGATCACAAATTATATAGTGCATAGCAGTAAACATCAAAACAATTTGTCATGGGTTAAAAAATATAGGAGTGAATCAGTGAAACAGATTAGGTACAAGCAAAAAAGCACAGCACCCTAGTGTTTTATAAACCCAAAGGTTCCAGCTACAGGGGCAAGAACTCACCATTCAACAAAATATAGCTGGGAAAACTGAAAAGTAGTCTGAAGGAAATTAAGTGCAGATCAGTATCTCACACAGTATACAAGATAAACTAAAAATGCATACATTATTTGAATCGTAAGGGTTACATCATAAGCAAATCAGAGGGGTAGAGAAGAAAATACCTTTCAGATATAAGGATAATTCATGAGCAAAGACCAGACTATTATATCACAAAAGATAAAATGGACGGTTTTTATAATATAAAATGTGAAAGCATTTACGCATAAAAAACAAATTCAGCTAAAATTAGAAGGGAAACAGAAACCAGTGAGGGTGAGAGAAATCTTCGGAGCAAATTTCTCTAATAAAGGTCTCCCTTCCAATATATATATATATGGAACTGATTTCAAATATCTAAGAATAAGATTCACAGAAAAATATGGTCCAAGGACATGAAAAGGCAATTCTCAAGGAAGAAATACAAACAACAGCCATATTTATTTTTAAAAAAATGTTCCAAATGACTAAATTGGAGAAACGTAAATAAAAGCAACGTAAATAAAACGTAAATAAAAAGTTCCATCACAGACCTATCAGATTGGCATGACAAATATTGTAGGAGCTACAGAAATATTGGTGTGTGAATGCACCACACTGTTGAGGGAACCACGAACCGGTTCTGGGAATTCTGGAAAGCAATGTGCAGCTATGCTCTAAAAGTTCCCCTCATCTCTGTATATCCTTTGACCCAGGTATACTAGGATACTTACCTGAATTCAAATCTGGCCTCAGAGGCTTGACACACTTATTAGTTGTGTGACTCTGGGCAAGTCACTTAACCCCAATGGCCCTCCAAAAAGAAAAAAAAAAAGGTGACAATTTGGGGTACAGATTGAGACATTTTTTTAACAAGATTAATGCAAGACTTGTTCTGTTTGACTATATTTGTTACAGTGGTTCTGTATTCTTTTTCTCTAGTTAAGTGGGAAAATAAACAAAATAATTTTTGTTCGCTGAAAAATTAATTTAATTTTAAAAAATAAAAATAAGTTCTGCATGGCTATACTAATAGCTAGGTTCTACCAAACTGAAAATCTCTTCTAGAGGAAAATACAAATACTTTCTAGTATTTTTCCCAGAGTTTGGGGATTACTGGTTTTTGTTGCTGTTGTTTTGTTTTAGGTTTTTTTTGTCTTGCCTATCGGGATCAGTACATAGTTATTTACTACAGAAGGTCTGGACAGTTACTAAAAGATTTCTTCTAGTCCCATCAGAGTCCAGTATTTGCTTATGTTCAATTTTGTCATCACGAGAACATAGAAACCACACCACTGCACAATGATTCATAAGTTGCAAACTTTTCAATGCTTACTTAAAACACACAAACTTCAGGTCTTCTTTAAAGTAAAATGTCAAATTTATTGTATACTTTCTAGTACAGTAGTAACTGTATCCTAAGAAGGGATCTAATGTACCTCTTTTCTCCCCTCACCTGCATCTTTCTCACCTACAGTAACTGAATTTTGCCAGCCTGTAGGGAAGGTGGTACAAGTGAACCAGCAGACAAAAGATAGAGACAGTACCACTGGTTAATTAGTATTTACATATTTCTTACCACTCGGCATGTATAAAATTGTGCTACCTTTTTTATTAGATTCTTATCTTTTTATGTCTTTTTTTTGTGATGAAGTTTTCAAGTATTCCACTCCTAACTTGATTTTCCCTATAAGTCTTGTGATTTTTACTTGAGATTTTGCATACAGTTGAATTTTAGAAACACAGCAGAACTGACTGTATATGAAAAACATATTAGCTATCATATTCAAGGCATTTAGAAATCTTAAAAATGTCTTATGCAAAATTTGTGTCCAAAGATGATGTCTCTTTAAATTTGGCACAGTTCGATTCTCCTGTATCACAGTCAACCAAAATTTAAGAAAAAAACATACTGTGGATTGTATAACAGTAGCATGTCCCTTGTGTGTTATAATTACTTCTTATTTCACTTTCATTGTCAAGCTAGTTTTATAACCCAAAAAGATGAATAAATTCAGGTTAAAATTTTGGTAAAATTGTAGCTGCTTTTTTCCTCTTATTTATTTTCATTAGATTTACTGACACATTTTACTTTTGCACAAGACAATTCTCACACATATCTGTGGAAATGATCCAAAAACAGTTCATCAATTGTTAATAGAAATGAACTTTGACAGTAATAATGTATGTTCTAAGTGTTGTTCATTGGGATCATTTATAGTATTGTAGACATTGTTTATATTATTCCTTAGGTCTGCTTTCTTCACTACATACATCACTTCATACAAGTCTTTGTTTTTAACTCTTCATATTTATAATTCTTTATGTTACTTAGCCTCTTTTCTTAAAAATAAAATTATTTCCATATATAAATGAGCAGACCTGTATTTTTCTGTAAGCAAGAGGTAACCCAAAATGCAATTCAAGTTTTCATTTACTAAGCCTCTCCAGTGACCATGGCACTGTGTTAGGTGTTAGATATACAAAGATGAAAATCACACTCCCTGTCCCTAGGAAGCTGACAGTCTAATAAATATGATCCAAAGTAGAATGCAGTATGCAAAGAGGAGATCCAGACAAAGTACTGAGATCATCTGAGGATGGATACATCATTTCCAAAGTAAGGATGTTGACTAACCAGTATTAAGTTAGTAATCTAGGCAAGTAGTCATCAATTATTTCATTACCACTCTCCTTCCATCTCTGTCTTTCTTCATTTAATTCCCTCTATCTCTCTTCCCCCCCCCCCCCCCCAAAAAAAAACTCCATCCAGAATTGAAAGAAAAATTTCTTAGAAAATCATGATTTAACATTCTACTTGGGAAACAGAGAGTAACAAAGTCGAAACAAGGAGAAAGAAAATAAAAAAAAAACACTTGCACAGGAATAAAGAAACACAATAAACATCTAGAAAAGGAATAATCATAGCTAAGATTCTCATTTTTCTATATCCTGTCAAATCAAATTTCCTTTTTTTCCAACTATGAAAGAATTTTTAAAATACTAATTTCTCTCTATATTCCAAGGAATGGCTATAACTAGTTAAGAGGAATGTTAGCCTTGAAGGTTATGAATTACAGAGCAACTACAGAGTTATCCTTTAGTAAGTCATGAAAAATGAAAAAAGAATTGAGCTTTTCTCCTTCCTAAGGCAATTCCCTTTAAATAATAAACAAATGATATCATTTCATCCTTTATTCTCCAACAGACTGTCCTTCTATTAGTCTCACTCTTACCTATCTTATCTCTTCAGGTCTATGGGCTGCTTCCTAAATGCCTATAAATATGCACATTTGATCCACCCCATCCATCTTTGCTAGCTAGAGGCCTATATCTCCCTCCCTCCTACTGACCCTGTTAGTTTCTACCTTCACAATACTTCTTGAGAAGGCTGTCTAAAACCAGTATCTTCATTTCCTTAACTTTCAATCTCTTCTTCACTATCTACCTTCTGCCTTCTACTCTCCTCATCTCACTGAAACTGCTCTCCAATATTACCAACAATCTTTTTGTCAAATGTAATTGCCTTTTCTCTGTCTTCATCATCTTGGAACTCTCTGAGCTTTTTTGCTCAAAACATCTTTGATGCTGTCAAACACTGCTTCTCCTGGTTTTCCTATCTGTCTGACCACTCTTCTCTCAAGCTCCTTTACTGGATCTTCATCTATCTGATAATCATGGGAATCCCCCAAAGCCCTGCCCTTGGTCCTCTTCTCTTATTCCTCTATACAACTTAACTTGGTAATATCATCAGCACCTATGAGTTCAATTATCATGTCTATGTAGATAATTGTAAACTCTATTTGCTTAGTCCTAACCTCTACTGACCTCTTGTCTCAGATTTCCAAATGCCTATTGGATATATCAAACTGGATATCCCACAGATATCTTAAACTTAACACATTCAAAAATAAACTCATTATCTTCTCCCTCTTTCCAAACTTCCCTCTAACTGTCAAAGTTACCACCGTGCTCCCAATCACCAAAGACTTACAACCTGGATGTCATTCTTGACCCCTCACTCTTCTCATCCCACATATCCAATCATTTGCCAACTCCTTTTGTTTCTACCTTCACAAATCTGTACACATCCCTATATCTGTTCTGCAGCTGTTACCAAACTGGTCCAGTCCCTCATCACCTATTGCAATAGCCTTCTGATTGGTTTCCTGTCAAATTGATCTTTCTAAAACACAAGGTTAACCACATCCCCCCCTTAATTTAATAAACATGGTAGCTCTCCATTGCCACGAGGATAAAATATGAAATCCTTATTTTTTAAAGTTCCCCTCTCTCAACCTTTCCAGTCTTCTTACTCCTCCCTTGCCCCCACCACCCCAGGATATGATCTGCAGATCCAGAAACACTTGTCTCTTTGCTGTTTCTCCCAGACAAGACACTGTCCATCTCCTTATTCCAGGCATATTCACTACCCGTGCTTCTTACCTGGAACTCTTTCCCTCCTCATCTCCACCTCTTAACTTCCTCCAATTAAAAGCTAAAATCCTACCTTCTGCAAGAAATCTTTTCCAGACTTCTATATTCTTAGTGCCTTCCCTCTGAAATTATCTCCATTTTACCCTGTATGTCTTGTTTGTACATAGTTATTTCCCACATTCAACTGTGAATTCCTAGAAAACTGTTTTTTGGCCTTTCTTTGTATCACCAGTGCTTACCACAGCATATGACATGTGATAGGTGCTTAAGAAATGTTTGTTGACTTGATGACATCTACTAAAAATTCTTTATTTTCCTTAATCTAAAAGAGCCTATGTGGTAGTAATGTAGAAAATAGCAAACTACAGGTATATAATTCATATAGTTGTCTGTTTTTCTTGGATAACCTTTGAAAAATAGGTGGCCTTCCAAAGTTCCATTTCTTTTTTTGAGGCAAGAAATTGTAGAAATGAATGATTCTTTTGAGACAATGCAAACACTATTCTAACATGAGGAATGAGAGGCTTGCCTAAAGCAAGAAATAACAGAAATGAAGCTGTTTTGTTTTCCATGTAATTTTAGAAGGAATAGTAATCTCAAGGAAAAGATAAGAAATGTTTTAGTGTTATACCACTACACAGATGATTCTTGAAAACTGTCCTTTCCACATACTTAGGCCTGAGGATACTCCATATCAAATCTGAAGCCAATCTAACAGAAACATCAGCTAACAAGAACATAACTGTAAACTTTTAACCTCCTAACACAAGCAGGAGGGGAAAAGAACTAGGTTTAATTTTCAAGGAAGGGAAAGCAATATTTAAGATACTTTAAGTATAAAGTCAAACACTTAATGGACACCAACAGTATTAGAGTAGGAATTTTCAAGTAAGTTTTCCCTTAGTAATACTTCATCAATATAATTTCTTTTTAAAGAATAAAATTATGTTACTGCTTGAGAGAAAAATGAACAAAAATAGAAGGGAAAATGTGACTACAACAAAATTAAATGAGCTGTCCAAAAGGAGGGAGGTTTTCAAAACTGTTAATGACCACTGATCCACATTATGGAGTACCCTAAACTATTCCTGAACAGAAGACACTAAGGGTAAAAAAAACTGAACAAATTTCTAATAATAATTCTCTACATAGACATTAATACAAAGCTCTTAGCTTACTAAGCAATTCAGCAATATTCTAACTTGACAACAAGAAGGTGAACTTGTAGTTAAGTAAAACAAGAGAAAAGACAGCAAGTCAAATATCATAACTACAGGTATTGTGTATGAAAGGAGACAATTAACACATCAGAATAGCATTTCTCAAGCTACTAAAGTCTGAATTAAAGGGATTAGAAAGGTTACTGAATTTTAAGGGTTCTAGAAAATGGATTTGCAAAGACTTCACATTGATAGTCATGAGGTAGCCTCCTCTTCTGGTCTTCTCTCTATTATAGTCTTTTAAGTTCTACTGCAATCAAAATAAAGTAGACTCAATATTTGATGGATGACTATCAGTGTCTATATATAAAGAAACTTGGGCTTATGTATCCTGTTGGGGTAGGAGTTGAATGCAAAAACAAAAAGACAGAAAAACTGAAGGAGGAAAGAAAAAGAAGTCAGAGAAGGAAAACATGTAAAAAAAATTACTTTCAGCTTTTTCAGTGGATCTTAAATGATTACAGCTTTTTCCTAAGATTTAATAACTGTTTCTTAAAAAAAAAAAGTTAGTCCTTTCTTCTGTTTCCAAGAAGCAAAAACTGAAAGAAGACTTTCTTTTTAGATATTATGCTCACAATCTTACTTGTCTACTTCATCCCTAACACCTACATTTAAAAAAAAAAAAAGACTGCCTAAGTGATGTTTGTATTCCGAAGAAAGTCTAAGATATTCTAATTCTTTCTAAAAATTTCAACAATGTGGAGTCTATACATAAATAATGACAGAAGCATTATTTTTTCCCTCGGGTATATAGTATTTGGGGAAAAAAAATTAAACTTGGAGATTCAGATAAATTACAATCCCAGATTTCTTCCTTACTAAAATAAATTTTAAAATCCCTCATCTTAAAACTAGGGTTCTTAAACTACTGTGTGTCATGGAACCCTTTATCCTTAGAACGATGTTTTGAAATGCGTGAAGTAAAATAAATAGGGCTGGAAAGGAAATGAATTATATTTAAATTGGATTACTGAAATATAAAAATTATGATATTGTAACATATGCACATCTTTGTTAACACATCAATAAGACGATATATTTAAAATTAGGCAAATTGATGATAAATTTTATTTTTTAAGAGATGTAAGTATGGAGACTGATGTCTACTTTCATAACTGAATTTCAGTTAGAAGTCAGTGGAAATAAAGATTTAATTTTTTTCCCATACAAGTTCATGGTCCCGATGAAATCTGTCCATGGACCACAGGTTAAGACCTACTGCTTTGAAGGAACACCCATAGAAAACACCCTTTGTTTCAGCTAAAACAAAGGCCACCTACTTCTTTTTTTTTTTAAATGCTTTATTAACTTCTGATTTACATCGTTCGTTTCCGCCAGATTTTGAGTTACAAATTTTCTCCCCGTTTTTCCCCCACCCATCCCCACAAAACAGCAGTCCCACAGGATATCCCCACCTCTGATCTGCTCTCTCCCATATTTTCTCCCATACCCGTTTCAACTTTTCCAGTAGGGCATGGTGGATCTCTATATTTCCCAATTACATGTAAAACAATATTGATAATAGTATATAAAAGCCATGAAATATATGAAGCAACTCCAAAGGACTCATGATGTAAAATACTATCCAATCTCCAGAGAGAAAACTGATAGACTCAGTATGTAGATTGAAGCATTTTTCCTTTCTTTATTTTTCTTGTTTTGTTTTGGTTTTTTTCAGAACATAGCTTATGCAGAAATATGTTTTTCATGACTTCATGTATAATGGGTATCATATTTCTTGCCTTCTAAATGAGTGGAGAGGGAGTCAGGAGGGAGAGAATTAGGAACAAAACAAAAACAAAATTTAACTTTTTTTTAAAGAACTGAAACAAATAAAGCACATAAAGGAAAACAGCTGGAGTAGTTATTTAACAATGTCAAGATTTATAATTAATACAATTGTTTCACCCAAAAAAAATCTCTTTGTCCCTAAAGTTTCACCCTTCCTTCTAACTTGATTTCCCTTTGTCTGTTCAATCTCATCCTGGAAGCCAGACCTAAATGGAAGGGCAACAAAGACTGCTTACTAGAGCTGGGGGTAAATTAAGTGAGATGGAAGACCACCAGGTATCTTTCTTGCCACATGTGTGCATGCCCTCCAAACACAACAGCACTATTTTCTGACCCAATAATGTGGTCTAAGGATCCATGCGAATTATCACTCAGGATTGCTGGCTTTATTTGCCCTGATGCTCACCTCTTATATGTTTACTCTGTTTTCCAAGCAAGGCCTCCTTGAAAGCAGAGATTATCCATTTGTATATCCTCAGCAAGGGCACACAGTATGCATTTAAATGTTTTTTTATTCATTCTTCCTAAAATACTTTAATGTTGCTGCTGCATTTGGGTCTTTCTTAACTATATCTGAATGACAGTTTAATCTATATTAGTTATCAGAAAATAATAATCATCAAACTTTTTTTAAACTGTTAAAATACTTTGTTTTCTACTACCTGAGAAAATATAAAAGAGCTTCACTATAGCAGTTTTTCCTGTAGTAGTTGTTCCGATTGATATACAGCCAATCAGTTTTCAGAAGTTAAAAAAACAACATGATAAAGGCTAAGACTACCAGGTTTAATCAAGGATCCTAGCTAGAAACAAATGATCTTCTAGACTACTACTTCAGAAAGCCTCTACAGCATATAAAACATCTGCAAAGCACATTAATCTCAGTTGGTCCACAAATCTTATCACCTCCCCAAACCAGGACAAACTTTCACCTGAAACAGAATGTTTAGATTATGCACAAGCTATGCTTAATTTAACACTAATCAATAACTACTAATTGGTTATTCACTTAGGACACATAAAAATTAAACTATTTTCCAAAATATTATCATATAGCATAAAGCCAAAATAATTGTGATGTGCTAGACACTAAAAAGGGCCCTTTTCTTCCACCATAACCGTACTATGCACAACTTCAGGATAGTAAAAAGAAGACTGATTTTGAAAAAATAGCTCAATGTTTTTAAATGATCTCATAAACAAAACAAAAAAACAAAAACAAAAAACCCCCAAAACTGGGAAAGTGATTCAACCAACAAGTAAATTTAAAAAATTGTTTTGACAAAGTCTGTGACTTTGGTAGCTCACCTTGAATAATATGACAATATATTCTTCATATCCTCCCACACATTCGTCATTACAGCCATCATTCATTTAAAGAACAAAGATCCACAGGACTGTAACATAATTATGAGAGGTGTCAGATGTACTGTATTTGTGAAAGTTTAAAACTAAAATCAGGAAACTAATGGGCCACTGAAAGTTGCTGAAATTAAAGTTTTAAAAATTTTGTGCCAGGCATTTTTTAAATATGTAAGATAATAATCAATTAATTCCCCTAACAGAAAACTACCTAACTACAAGTTAGCAATTTTTTTTTTCTGAGCCAGGACCATACTCTCAGCAAACTACAAGTAGTTCTATTTGGTATCCCTTTCAGCACTTTCTTATGCCTACATATTGGCAAAGTTTAGAATAGCAAAGAGGATTCAAGAAAAGAGCTAACAGGTTTAAAGGCTACCTGCTTTCAAAACCTGTAAAGTGGGGAAGAGAGAACTACTGCTAGCTGAGCTAGGCAGCTGGGTAGAGAATAAAGGGACAACAATTCTTACACCAATCCTTCCACAAGAGTGTGAAGACCAGTTTTTGCAGGTGGGATATACATAAAACATGTCTTTCTCTTCCTCAGGTAGGCAGGAAGAAAAGAAGCATTTATTAAGCATTTCCTATGTGCCAGGTACTGTGTTAAAATATAAGCAACAAGACAATTCCTGACTTCAAGAAGCTTACATTCTAATGGAGAAAAGATAATTGATATAATATGATATGATGTGATATGATATATGATATGATACGATACAATACAATATAATAATAAAAGCTAGCATTTACATAGTATTTGTAGACTATCTCCTTTTATTCTCTCAACAACCCAGGTAGATAGGTGTTGTTATTATACCCATTTTACAAATGAAGAAACTGAAGCATAGGTTAACTGACTTTCCCAGGGTCATAGCTATATGTAAAGGGAGCAGAAATGCAGCAAGTGGGAAGGAATGGTAGCAAGATCGGGCACAGTCTGGAGGGGAATGTGGATAGGAATGTGGTGGCCTGAGTCCATCCCCTAAAGTAAGTCCCAGGATAAGAAGGCTGATGAATCACAGTGGCCAGGTATGTTGCTTGTCACTAATCCCTACCTGCCTTCATGTACACTGGAAAATAGTTTTGGTTTTTGGAATTAGTTAATAAGAAAGAACTGAAGTGAGTCCTAACTCAGTAGGAAAACCTCTGTGTGTATGCATATATATACACATATATATGCAGAAATTCATAGAAATTAGGCTCCAATTCAAAGTCTTAGGAAGTCTCTCAAGTTATCAAAAAAGTTTTAAAATTCATGTAGACAAAGAACTCTGTAACTAAAAATATAAGGAAAAAGGAAACATGTATGTGTTCATATAAATTTTTGTCAAACCAAATTTAAGGATTATGTTTATTCAGATGCAGTTATTATATATTCTATCTTTTGTGAAATTCATTGCATTTTCTGATCATATTTATATAGCCAATGTAGAAATCTGTTTTGCTTAACTATGAATGTTACAAGGCTTTTGTTGTCCATTGGAGGAGGGGAAAAGGTGGGAGAGAGAGAAAAAAAATGCCTATTAACTGAAATAAAATTTTAAAATAATCATATCAAGAAAGAGCAGAAGAAGCAGAGGAAGAGAGCAGAAACGTTGGTCTAGAAAGAAACAAACAAACCAGAGACCAAAATGGGTAACTGAAAGGAGGTAAAAGACCACCCAAATAACTACAACTTGAGAGAACAGATGCATAACAAGTAAATTTTTAACTGTTCAGTTTGCTCTGTGATCTCCAAAGTTCTATTCATTTTACCTATTAGTGGTAGGCTGGTTTCTGGTTTTCTAAAGCTAGTGACTTTGAAAGATGGGAGAAAGAACAAAAAGCAGTCTGAAGTTTGTTAAGAGCTCTCTGTCAGCAAGCACTGGCCTACAGATTTCACCTTCTGAATTTTACCCCTCTAAAATGTGTCTGTACTACATTCTTACTTTCAAATATCAGTAGAAACACAGACTTTTAAGCCTAGAAGGACCACTTAAATAGTCTAGTCTAACACCACTTTGCAAATGAGGAAAATTAGGCCCAGAAAGAGAAGTGACTTGAGTAAGGTCAAATAATGCATTAGTGATGCCATGATTTGTCCAGTATTAAAGTACCACACACACACTCACTCACTCACACTCTTCCTTCAAAGCTCAGCTCAAAGGCAGACTATGTGATGACCTCTTAGGTGCCTAACTGCTAATAGCTCCATCCCAGAATTATCTTGTATTTACTTCCTATATATTCCCTGGATAGTTTTGAGTACTCAAGCCCAAAGCAGCACAGAGGTTCTATTTATCTTTTTCCCAAACCCCTTCCTTGCAGCCCAATGTCACCATCACGGTAATAATTATAGCTGATATTTATACAGCACTTTAAAGGTTTGGAAAGTGCATTCTACCTACATAATCGATTTTATCCTCACAACAATTCTGTGAAGCAGGCACCACAGATATAATTATACCAATCTGACTGATGAGGAACCTGAGGCAAAGAAATATCAAATTACTTACTAATATTCCCAGCTCATAAACAAAAGGTAGGATTTGAACCCCAGTTTCTCTTGATTCAAAGTCTAACACTCTTTCCACAATACTACAATATATTACCAAAAACAACTGTTCCTGCTGCCAGTTTTCTCATGCCAAGGAAGACTTCTTTAAGTGAAATTCTGCCTAGTATGCTCTGGTGCCTCCAACCCCTGCTTTTCAGCTTCCTTTTGTTTGTAGGCAACCCTCATTGGATTACAAACTATCCACCTTCAGACAGAGAACTGATGAACTTCAGAATACAGATGAAAGCATGTTTTCTTGTTGCTGTTGTCTTTTTAATGGCTAATGTGGAAATTTGTTTTATATTTTACTTTGTATTTGTAATGGATTTTGTATTTCTTGCCCTCAATTTCTTTCACCTCAATGGGTGAGGGAGAAGTGAGACAGGAAGAAAATCTGGAACTGAAAATAAAATAAAGTAGAATTTAAAAATATAATGAGGTTATAAATAAAGCATATGGTTGGTTAAAAAAAAGCGGGGAGGGGGATTCCAAACTGGATGTCTTTAACTCAACTTGTCCAAAACAGATCTCATCTTTCCCTTTCCAAATTCACCCATCTTCCAAACCTTTCTATTTTTCTCCAAGGCAACACCATCTGAGTCACCAAGATTCAGGACTTAGGAGTCATAGTCAATCTTCATGTTCTCTCACCTCCTATATCCAACCTTACTGATTCTAACTTTTTTTTTTTTTTTGCTTTTTGTAAGGGGGAAAGGATTCTAACTCTTAATTATCTCTTATATTCATATCTTTCTCTCCACTCACAAGGCCTTCACCCTAGTTCAGGCCCTCATTACCTTTCACCTGGACTACTGCAATATCCTAATTGATCAGCACTCTTGCCACTCCCATAATTCCTTCACACAGCTGCCAAAGTGAGATTTCTAAAGCACAGATCAGATAGCAAGTCACTCCCCATCAATAAATGCCAGATTAAGTACAACTTTTTTTGTTTGGCATTTAATAACTTTCTTCAATCCACCTTTCCAAATGCATAACCCATTTTGCATATACTTTGGTCCAGCCACACTGGCCTTCTTGCTGTTCCTCACACATGATATTCCTTCTCCATACTTTTACACAAACTATACCCTATGCCTGGAATGAAGTTCCTTCTCACCTCTGACTCTGAGAATCACTAACTTTCTTCAAAGTTCAGATCCAAAGCTACCTCCTAAAGCAAAAAACTGGGGAGGGGCAGGGAGGGGGAGAATTTACAGCAAGCTTCCCTGATAAAGGTCTCATTTCTCAAATACATAGAGAAATGAGTTAAATTTATAATACAAGCCATTCCCCCATTGACAAATGGTCAAAGGATATGAACAGGTAGTGTTCAGAAGAACTCAAGGCTATCTATAATCATACAAGGAAATGCTCTAAATCACAATTAGAAAAATGCAAATTAAAACTTGGAGGGACCACTCACAGCTATCAGATTAGCTTAATACGACAGAAAATGAAAATGACAAATGTTGGAGGGAATATAAAACACTGAAATACTAATGTACTGTTGTGGTGTTGTGAACTGATCTAACAATTCTGAAGAGTAATTTGGAAATATACCCTTGGACCCAGCAATACCACTACTAGGACTATATCCCAAAGAGATGGGGAAAAAAGCCGGGGGGGGGAGGGGGAGGCCAATAATACAAAAATATTTCTAGAAGCTCTTTTTGTGATAGCAAAGAATTAGAAATTGAGAGAATGCCCAGCAACTGTGGAATGGCAGAACAAGTTGTGGTATATGATTGTGATGGAATACTATTGTGCTATAAGAAATGTCGAGGAGCAGCTAGGTGGCGCCATGAATACAGCACCGGCCCTAGGGTCAGGAGAACCTGAGTTCAAATCCAACCTCAGACACTTAACACTTACTAGCTGTGTGACTTTGGGAATATCACTTAGCCCCAGTTGCGCTGCCTTCCCCCCCTCCAAAAAAGAAGAAAAAAAAGGAATATCAAGCAAGATGGTTTCAGAAAAATCTGGGAAGACTTATACGAACTGCTGCAAAGTAACACGAGAAGAACCAAGAGAACAGTGTACATAGTAACAGAAATATTATATGATGATCAATTATGAATGACTTAGCTATTCTCAGCAATATGATGATTCAAGACAATTCTAAAGGACTCATGATGAAAAATGCTATCCACCTGAGAGAAAGAACTGATGGAGTCTGAATGAAGATCAAAGTATGCTTTTTTTTTAACTTTGTTTTTCTTGGGTATAGCATTTTTCAGAGGGAGAACATACATTTTCTTTTGCAAAATGGCCAATATGGAAATATGTTTTGCAGGACTGTATACATATAATCTATATCGAATTGCTTTCTTTTTCCAGGAGGGGGCTGGGAAGGGAGGAAAACAATTTGTAATTCAATTTAAAAAAAAAAATGTTAAAAATTGCTAATACATGTAATTGGAAAAAAACATACAAAAATTTTTCTCCAAAAAATTACCTCCTGTAAGAGGACCTAAGTATTAATATCTTCCTCCTAAAATAATCTTGTATTAATTTTTTATGTATACTTACACACACACATACACACAAAGAACACAGTGTCTGGCACATAGTAAGAGCGTAATAAATTCTTGACGACTGATTCCACAAGTTCTCTCCCTAAATAAAGCCCACCTCATCATCCTCATCAATCCTTCCTACCACTTTTTCTCATTATGGTACTTATTCTGGACATCCCATTACACTGTACCTGCCTGGCCTACTGTATTTATATAAAGTCACCTTTCATTTAGATCTCCATTATAGCTTACCTGCTAATATGAATAAAAAATTCATTCTAATTTTCTAATTACCATCATAAGTAACATGTATATCCTAATAGACTAACTGCATAGGCTAACCTCCCATGTCTAGATTCCCCTTGAAGCTGGCCCCCAAGGTTCAACTGAAATACTACCTACTTCAAACAATTCTTCCCACAGTTGTTACCCTACACTAAAATTTATTTGTATTTATCTTATGCTTCTGGTTTAATGTATAATAGTATAATAGTCTTGACATTTTGTCAAGACTGACATAATTCATTTGATCTTCATACAAGGTTTTAATATTGAGCATTTCAACAGTCAAGGTCAAAGTTATAGACTACTGCAAAATGATTCTCTGCACCTTCTGCCCCACTCTCTGAGCCAAGCTGAAACCATCCTTGCAGAAGCAAAAGAAAGATACCAGGACTAAGGCCAGTTTTGTATTTTTTGGTTCAAGGATTGCCATGGCTGAATAATTCATCACAAATGGCTGCCTACTGGTCATGGGTCCCTCTGGCCTTAGCTCTGCCCAATTATCTACTTTATAATTCTTGGCTACCACAAAAGGTGCAACAATATGGTGGTCTACATGAGACCTTTTTGTCTTCAACCTCCTTGATTCCTATGGGATCTCTGGGTCAAAGGATGAGAACATTTTAGTTAATTATTTAGCATATTTGGAAATTGTGCCCCTACCAATAGTATATGAGAGAACTGCTTTTCTGCATTTCCTCCAACATTACTTTTAGCAACCAAAACCTATTAAGAGGGCAAAATAACCCTTATACTTCTAAGTAAATACTAAAAGGGTACATTTAATCTGAAGTTCACAGTAGGCACTCAAGTACTGGTTGTAATAAAACTAATAAAAAAGATTCTATATAGATTTTTCCCTTCTGACTTAATACAAGTTCAGTAAATGGTCCTTAGGTTACCCTTAAAAATCTCCTTTTGCCTGAATTTGTTTTAAAAAGAGAATATATTAATTTATTTTACTCTCTGAAAGCCTTTTGAGGTAAAGGCAAAGACTTATGCTGATGCTCTCTGTATGTGTATTTATACATATTACACAATGTTAGATATTCTGATGAATTTTCTATTAGAGATAAAAGCTATGGTATCTCTTCTGTTAGAAATTTTCCAGTAACTGTAGGATGACAGAAATGAAACCAGCCTTCAAGAAGATATGAATTAAATAACTTCCCAGACCAACTGATAATACGCTACATACTGCAGAGAAAAGTAAGTAGCAGAGTGGAAGTGAAAGCTATTTAACAATTAACTTGAGTAATATCAAGATCATTGGCATTTATTCAGCATTGATCACAAGGAGATAATTCATTACCAACAGACTAATATTACATTAAAAACTTCATTATGTAGCATTTTCAGGTAATAAGAAATGTTAAAGTCATAGCTAACCATGATGTTTAACAAAGTAACATTATATTCTGCCATGTATGTGGGAAAACAGTTATTAGCCTTCAAGAGGGCAGGGGATAAAAATATAATCTAAAATTTCAACTGGATCACTTGGTTAGGGTAGGAAGAGAACAGTAGCAAAGGTTTGGGAAGGAAAATGTCTGGAAAGGCTTCATGGAAGAGCAAGGACTTGATCTGGGCAAGCAATGAGGAATGAAATTGGGGAAAAAACAGGGAATATAAACAAAGGCACAAAAATGTGAATGAATATGGCTTAGCTGAGGGACAGTAAGGAGAATATTCTGACTGGGATGGAAGATGTATTGATAAGGATTTAATTTGAAAGTTCAAGATATGATATCCCTAGAACATATCTTACATACCTGATAAATCTTAAACAACAGTTCTTATCACAAAAAGTTTTATAAAAATTAATCTGAAAGCCCTGTGAAAAAGACTGGAAGGATCAATGAATATAAAGGCTAGGAAGCCAATTAGGAGGCTGCAATAATACTGGTGTGAAAATGTGAAATATACAATACAGTGATGATACCTGAGTCAGACGATATGAGTTTAAATCTTCCCTTTGATGTTTATTGCCTGTTTCCTCAACTGAAGAATGAAGGGGCAAGAGCTGAACTTCTGAGCTTCTTTCCAGCTCTAAGTCTATGAACCCATGATTTAGTTTTAATTCAGATATAGTAGATCAGGACCAAAACTATGGTCATTTCCCTCAAAGGTTCTAAAGCTTTAGAAAATAGTTTTGACCTGATGGAAAATACTTACGTCAAACACAACTTTAGATTTACATTTTTAACACTTCCATTCCCCAAACATATAAAAGGAAAAGGATTTTTAATGGTAGTTGTTTTGTTTTGTTTTTTTACAGTGGCAAAGAATTGAAAACTTTGGGGATGTACATCAATTGGAGAATGGTTGAACAAGTTATGGCACAGGTATATGATGAATACTATTGTGCTCTAAGAAATGATCAAAGTGACAATTTCAAAGAAACTTATGAAGATTTGTAGGAACTGATGCAGAAAAGTGAGCAGAACCAGGATAGTTTATACAATAATATTACTATAAAGAAAAACAAGTATGAAAGATTTTAGAACTTCGATCATGCAATTACCAACCAATATTCCAGAGACTTCATCACGATCAAACGTGTTACTCACCTCATGAAAGAAAGGTGATGGAATCAGGGTGAAGATTGAGTAATATTCTTTCTGGATATGGGCAATGGAGGTATGGAGTGCTTTTGTTTTATTTGCTTATGCATGTTTCTAATTGTGTGTGTGGGGGGGGTGCTTTTATTTCTTAGTGTAGTGGTAGGTAGTGAAAAGAAATAGGAGGGAGAAAAGACAGATTTTTATCAAGTAAAAATGAAGTTAATTTAAAAAGCGATCTTTGCAAATTCATTAAGTTCAGGGGAATTTCTGTTCAAGGAAGTGATCAGAAATGAGAGTAGAGAAAGTAAAGGTAATAGCATTAGACGGTTTTTTCCAGGAGTTTTGATTGTGAAAGATATAAGAAAAACAGATAGGTCCAAATTAGTAGCCTATATGAAATAGGGCAGGTAGGTGGCTCAAGGGACAGAGCACAGAATATGAAATCAGGAAATGCTTGGTTCAAATCTGGCCTCAGACACTAGCTGTGTGACACTGGGCAAGTCACTAAGTACCTGTTTGCCTCAATTTCCTCATCTTTAAAATGTAGATAATAACTGTAACTCACTCCCAAGGCTGTTGTGAAGATAATTAGCTATTAATTTTCAAGCACTTAGCAAGGTGATTGGCAGAGTAAGTGCTATATAAATGTTAGCTATCATCATCATTATAATAATAATTATCACTGTTATTTAAATTCACAATATTGCTAATATTATATGTAAAAGTTAGAAATAGAAATATGCAATGAAAAAGTTTTTAATCTGCTTATTAATGTAATATAACAAAAGGATAGAAAAATAATTTCTGATTTAAGCTTCTTATAAAAATCAAAATTTAAAAAGGACCAAATACTATACCTAAAGATAAACCTATGTTGACAATGTGACAAAAATGTCATTAATTTTGTTTATTTTAGCAGACTAGACAACTATCTTTCATTTTTTTTTAACATACACTGGTAGATTCTTCAGTCACATCTCAAGATATTTTCATACTCATATTCTTATACAATGAACAGTATAGTTGGAAGACCTGGGCATTAACTAAAATCAGTAATGCTTTAAAAACAATATTATTGCCCTGGTACTATTTTTCAACAGCTGGACTAAAATAGTCTGAAAACCTATCTTTAGAAACAGCTTTAGTCACCCATGCTTTCTTACCTAACTACCAAAGAACTGGAAGTGATTGATGGTTGTAGTCTTTCAGAGCTAGAGAATTTCGAAACCAATAAATAAGCACTGGTTTTCACTTAAAATCCCTTTCTCCATTACCTCCTACTAAAAGTGTTAGGTGATATTTAGGAACTTTAAATTCAGGCTGAGTTTTTTTCTGTCTTAGAAATATAAGTTCTAAATGGCATTCTTTTCCAGAATAAACCTGTTTCATCAGTATTTAAATTTTGTTAATCAGTATATGGCCGTTTTCTCAATTATTCTCTTTAAAACATCAAGATATTTAGTTGAGATACTCCTCGGGGCAGAGCCAAGATGGCGGAGTAGAAGCAAGACCTTCCCACAGCTCTGGCTTCCACCCTCCCCAATCCATGTAAAAAGGGGACTCTAAACAAACTTTGGAGCTGCAGAACCCACAAAATGACACAGAGAAGCTAACCTCCCACTGAGGACAGCCCGGCAGGCCGGCAGGAATTGGCCAGCGCAGCGCTCTGGGAGCCCAGCCCAGCACCACGCTGAGGCTTTAGCCCCAGGGCAGGCCTGACCAGCCGCCTGCCAGAGGGACTCCAGATCAGCAGCAGCTGTGGCCGTTTCCAGATTTATCAATACATAGATGCGAAGGACAAGGTGAGAGGCCAGTGCAGTCTGGCAGAGTCCTACTGTGGCAAAAAGCCCAAAAGTCAAATCATTGAGTGGCAAAATGAGCAGACAGAGGAAACAAAGCAGACAGAAGATTCCAACATTACACTCCTATTTTGGGGATAAGAAGGAGCAAGGCATGGAACAGGAGGAAAACAGTAAAGTCAGCACTCCTGCACCAAAAGCTTCAAAGGAAAATACAAGCTGGTTACAGGCCATAGAGGACCTTAAGAAGCAGATAAGAGAAGTGGAGGAAAAATTAGGAAGAGAAATGAGAACAATGCAAGAAAATTATGAAATGATAGTCAACAGCCTGACTGAAGAAAATAATACCTCAAAAAACAGACTGACTCAAATGGCAAAGGAGGATCAAAAAGGCAATGAGGAGAAGAATGCCTTAAAAAGTCGAATTTGCCAGATGGAAAAAGAATCTCAAAAGCTCACTGAGGAGAATCATTGCTTCAGAATTAGATTGGAGCAAATGGAAGCTAATGACTTTATGAGAAATCAAGATGCTGTCAAACAGATCCAAACAAATGAAAGAATAGAAGGCAATGTGAAATATCTCATGGGAAAAACCACTGACCTGGAAAATAGATCCAGGAGAGATAATTGAAAAATTATTGGACTACCTGAAAGCCATGACCAAAGTAAGAACCTAGAAAGCATCCTCCAGGAAGTTCTCAAAGAAAACTGCCCTGATGTTTTAGAACAAGAGGGCAAAATAGAGGTTGAAAGAATCCACCGATCACCTCCTGAAAAAGATCCCAAAAAGAAAACTCCTAGGAATATTGTAGCCAGGTTCCGGAATTCCCAGATTAAGGAGAGAATATTACAAGCAGCCAGGAAGAAACAATTTGAATATTGTGGAAACACAATCAGGATAACCCAGGATCTGGCAGCTTCTACACTGAAGGATCGAAGGGCCTGGAATGTGATATTCCGGAGGGCACAGGAGCTGGGATTAAAACCAAGAGTCACCTACCCAGCCAAACTGAGTATCATGTTTCAGGGGAAAATATGGTCATTCAGTGGAATAGAGGACTTTCAAGCATTCTTTTTTTTTTTTAAAGCAATCGGGGTTAAGTAACTTGCTCAAGGTTACACGGCCAGTTATTATTTCTGGGTGTGGTGCTGAGTATCTGAGCTCGGATTTGATCCAGGTCATCCCGACACTGGAGCCGGTGCTCTTACTCGCTGAGCCACTTGGCCGCCCCTAAGCAATTGGGGTTAAGTAACTTGCTCAAGGTTACACGGCCAGGTGTTTCTGGGTGGGTGGTAAGTGTCTGAGCCCAGGATTCGATCTCCAGGTCTTCTCAACACTGGAGCCGGTGCTCTTACTCGCTGTGCTACCTGGCCGCCCCACTTTCAAGCATTCTTGCTGAAAAAACCAGAGTTGAATAAAAAATTTGACATTTAGATACAAGAAGCAAGAGAAGCATGAGAAGGTAAACAGGGAAAAGAAATCATAAGGAACCTATCAAAGTTGAACTATTTTTTTTTTGAAGCACTCGGGGTTGGGTGACTTGCTCAAGGTTGCATGGCCGGTTGTTGTTTCTGGGTGTGGTGCTGAGTGTCTGGGCCTGGATTTGATCTGGGTCGTCCCGGCACTGGAGCCGGTGCTCTTGCTCGCTGAGCCACCTGGCCAAAAGTTGAACTATTAACATTCCTACATGGAAAAACAATAATTGTAACTTATGAAACTTTTCTCAGTAGTTGAAGGGATTAGAAATATATATATATATAATATATATATATGTCTTTATATGAGGGTATGCGGGCACATGAATACATATGTGAATGTATGTATATACTTTTACAGATATACATAGATAGAGGGCACGGGACCAATTTAACAGGAAGGAATGATACTTAAAAGGTGAAATTAAGAGGTGAGAGGAATATAATGAGAGGAGATGGGGAGAGATAGAGTGGGGCAAACTATCTCATACAGAAGAGGCAAGGGGAAATGGTTACACTGGAGGGGAAGAATAGGAAGGCAAAAGGGAATGGGTCAACCTTATTCCCACTGAATTTGGCTTGAGGAGGGAATGAAATACACACTAAATAGGGTATCTCACCCTCCAGGAGAGTAGAGGGGGAAGGGGATGAGAGGGGGGATGATGGAAGGGAGTGCAGGCTGGGGGGGAGGGAAGTTGGAAGCACCCACTTGTGAAAAGGGACAAGATCAAAGTAGAGAATAGAACAAGTGGGAGGTGGGATAGGAGGGAGGGAAATATAGTCAGTCTTTTACAATACATCTACTATGTTATTGTTTTGCATTAGCTGCACATGTACAACCTATACTGAACTGCTTGTCTCCCCAGTGGGGATGGGTGGCAGGGGGGGAAGGGAATGAATCTGGAATTGAAAGTTTTAAAATCAAATATTCAAATATATATATATATATACTTATATATGTGTGTATAAAAAAAAAAGATTAAATGGAGTGTTGTACCTGGAAAAAAAATAAAAAATAAAAAATGTTTGCTTTAAAAAAAAAAAGATATTTAGTTGACCTCATCTGCCCTGGCCATCTCTTTAGTAATTTTAATGTTATGCAACTGAATTAAAATTTTAAAGTCATCAAACCAATCAAACACCACTTTTAGTAAAAGTTTCATCATCCATTTCATTTCCACATTCTTTCAATGAGTTAAATAACTTGAAGCTTTTGCCTGAATGGCTGCTCTGCTAAGAGGAATGCATTTTTTAGTGCAGTCTTCAATCCATACAGCTAAAAGACTTTCCATTACACACGATAACACTTCTACTCATAGCTGTTTGCAAACCACAAAAAGACAACACAACTTTGCCTTTTTTCTTTATTTTGTCTGTGTGTTTTATATTCTTCCACATTATAGATTCAAATACTGAGACATCTTTTCTTACTTTGGAGATACTATGACCACATTCAGGTCATTGAATTACATCAAATTTCTGTTCAAATCTAATAACCTCTTCTTTTTTGTGCTAGTACTGCTTTCATCTGAAATATTCTTCCTTTTGTACATTTTGTTAGAAGGTCCTTAAAAAAAGAATTAACCTACTGTTGGAAATATGGTACACAGCAGCATGTCACATCCATACAAGATGATAGGTGAGTACAGACTGATAACATAGCAGCACATTAAGAACCCCTTACTAGCTTGCATTACCTGAATTTTGGCTCACGTTAAAAGTGACTGTTATCATTTTATAATTTGCATTAAATTAAATTTCCCATCATTCTAATTTGCATTAATCATGTCCTAGTTGTACAGGATGGCAGATAAGAAGAATGGTAAGATCAAGTGATCTTCAAGGGGAAACCTGACCATATATGTAGTCATCAGGAAAGAGAAAGGGAAGAGAGAGAATATTTTAAGAGGAATCTGGTCAAGGAGGTGGGATAGATAGGATGGGATAAAGGATATGTGTAAAACCTTTATACAAAGTAATTTTGCCATAAGAGATGCCATAAGAGAAGAAGGACCACCTCTTTATCAGAAATTGAAGTAAAGGAGAGAATGGAGAATAATGTCAAGGGATTCTTCCAAGAGAAGGGTTTAAAGACAGATTTTAATTTGAAGTAAGATCCTCAGACCATAAGGGTAGGCAGAAGGGGTTGTATGGGAAGGTTAAGGAGAGAAGGGAAGGTTAAGGAGAGAAGAGAAGGTTTGGAATATCGAGTGTGTGGAGTAGAAAAAACTTCCTTTGCTGAACATCCTAGTTCAGAGGGTTTCCCTGTGAAAATTATGTTGTGTTTATTTTCTGTGGTCTTATATACATATGTTTGTCTCCTTCGATAGAATGTAAGCCCACCTCCTGTAAGCAGGGATTGCTTCATTTTTGTCTTTGTATCCCTTGATGCCTACCATATAACAGTTGTTTAACAAACGCTTAATTCATTTTTTTAAAGACTGCCTCTCTATACTTGATTTCATTAACAATTAACATTTATACAACATAAACTGATATTACTAATAATAATCACATTTATCTATACAAAAACCCTCAGTGGCTTTCCATTTCCTACCCAAAGAATTATAAACTCTTGATGTTGGCAATCAAAGCCTTCCACGAATTGATTCCTACTTCCTTTTTCAGCTGTTTCCCATAATATTGCCAAAATTAATTTATGCTTGCAATGCTATACCAATCAAATTACCATGAGGATACTTTGTATAACTTGATTTAAAAAGAAAAAAAAAAGACAGACTCCAAGAAGACGAAGTCAGGAGAGAACACAATTCAAACCTCTCACTTCCAATACTGACTCGCTCTGTGACCATATGCAAGTCACAATTTCTGAGTTCCTGTTTCTACAGCTTTAAAATGAGAATAAGACGGGATCAAAGTAGAGAATAGAACAAGTGGGAGGTGGGATAGGAGGAAGGGAAATATAGTCAGTCTTTTACAATATATCTACTATGTTACTGTTTTGCATTACCCACACATGTACAACCTATACTGAACTGCTTATCTTCCCAGTAAGGGTGGGTGATAAGGAAGGAAGGGAATGAATCTGGAATTGAAAGTTTTAAAATCAAATATTCAAATATATATATGTGTGTGTGTGTGTATACTATTATTAATACCATCTTACATGTAATTGGGAAATAAGATATACAGGCACTGAGGCATAGAGATCCACTGGAAAAGTCAAAAGGGGTATGGGAGAAAATATGGGAGAGAGCAGATTGGAGGAGGGGATATCCTGTGGGACTGCTATTTTGGGGCAGTGGGTAGGGGAAAAACGGGGAGAAAATTTGTACTCAAAATCTGGCTGAAACGAATGATATAAATCAGAAGTTAATAAAGCATTAAAAAAAAAACAAAAAAAATAATAATAAAGTGAGAATAAGAGGGGTGGTCAGGTAGCACAGCGAGTAAGAACACCGGCCCCAGTGTTGGGATGACCTGGGATTGAATCCGGGCTCTGATACTTAGCACCACACCCAGAAATAACTGGTCGTGTAACCTTGAGCAAGTTACTTAACTCCAATTGCTTTAATAAAAAAAAAAATAAGGATAAGAATAACTACAGAATCCCCCTCCTTGGATTGTTAACATGATCAGATGAGTTTGTGTACATACAATGCTTTGGAAAACTTCAAGTGTTATATGTTAGAAATTATTATTTTTATACTACTTACGTAATTTTTCATTAACATGCCACAGTTTAATCATTCCCACCACGAACTATTCTATGAACACTTAGGTGACCTACAACTCTAATTTTTCAAAAGCCTCAAGTATTCCATGACTTTGATCCATATGGCACCCAGAATGATGATGTTTTTTAAAAACATGGAGACAGTGTTTCAGGAAGAAACTTAGGATCATCAAAAGCACTACACAATTTTCCAAATGTAATCTAGACCAATCTCCTCCTCCCATTCAATTCTGGTCCAGTACATTGTTCATATTCCCTGCCCAAAATATAGGTATTAATGAATCAGATCTATAGGCTGATTATCCAACTACATACTTTAGTCTGGATCTCAAGTGTTCTTCATCAGAGGATGTTACCAAGCCAAGTCAAAAAGCATTTATTAAGCACTGACCATGTACCAGGCACCGAGGACAGCTATGCATCAAAAACAAGAAATAACCAATTGGACAGTTCCCCATCTGTTCCACTAGTATCCATACAATGTCAGTACATGTAGATGAATGCCACCCAGAACACTGAGAAGTTCTCTCACAGAAAATTTACAGAATTTTTCAGGAAAAGAAAGTATGTAGTACCCTTATCAGTGAGATTACAGGTCCAAAGTAGTAAAGTATAATTATATCTTGTTATCATACCTTTTAAAAAGTCTTAATGGTACTACAAATAGTTCACAAAGGAGAACCAAAACTGATCAAGTAGATAGAGCTGAAATATAAAAACTGGGGAAAAAAAAACAGGTCTCTTCAAAATGAAAAGACAGAGAAGATATGAATAAAATCTATAGTATTATGAGATTTAAAAGGTAAATACAAGTTTTTAAAAAATACTTACGACTCATTTTCCATCATTAAAAAAACAGGTAAAATTGAAACCACTAAAGCTTATCTTTAGATAAATTTTGTTAATTTTGATATTTTCCAAAATCAAGTGTACATTTCCATACCTTAGTAAATAAAAAGTATTCAATATAATTTTAATCTTCTTTAATGACTCAGCTACAATTTTATGATCATACAACACATATTTAAAATTATTTATCTTTCATAATTACTTACATCTCTTATTTTATTAAGAATTTATCAAGCCCAACTCCCAAACCCCCAGCCACAGGTACCTGATTTGGTTCCCTTCTAATTATTTTCTGTTTTAGGATATTTTCTGTTTAGGATATTTAGAAATTTAAATTGAGGTGATGCATCCATTCTGAGTCTGTGGCATATAATATAAACTTGGCAGTATAAGTTCTAATTTCTGCTGAACTGCTTTCCAATCTCCCAAGCAATTTTGGTGAATTAAGGAAAGTCTATCTTAAGCTTTCAAATTTATCAACTATCAAATTACCGAGATAATTTATTTCTGGTTCTTCTTTTTCTAGTGTGATCCACTAATCTGCTACTTTTTAAAAAATTTTAACCACTACCAACCAAATGGTTTTTGTTATTACTGCTTTATAATATAGTTTGAATTCTAGAAGTGTTATTTCCCCTTTGTTCCTTATTTTTCATTATTTCTCTTGATATTCTAAATCTTTGTTCCTTCAAAAAATATGTATTATATTATTTAGTTATGTAAATAACCCCCTGAGAATGTGATAGCCCTAAATCTGTGCGTTAAATTTCAGTAATACTGTCCTTTTTATTACATTGGCGGAACCCAGCCTTGAGCACAGAATATCCCCTCTAACTTATTTAAATTGTTCTTTCTTTCCTTGAGGATTATTTTGTAATTCTATCTATACAAGTATCAAAGTATGTTTTGGAAGAATGACTCCCAGATATTGTATGCAATTAGTAGCTATTCTGAATAGATTTTCCCTTTCTATTATTCCCCCTTATACAGAAATGCTGTTGATTTTTGTGGGTTTATTCTGCATGAAAAAAAAAAACTAATCAAAATGGAATAAGAAGTGAAGCAGTTGACTGAAAAGAAAACACTGTATTGCTATCTCTGATAAAGGTATAATATCAAGATATACAGACAACTGACAAAAACATATAAGACCAAAAGTCCAACAGGTAAATGTTTAAAAGAATGACACACTATCAACAATCACATGAAAGAATGTCAAACCAAAGGAAAAGAAACACAAATCAAATTAACTCTGAAGTTTCACCCAGTCAGTGTTGGAAAGGCTGTGGAAAGACAGAGACACATTAGTGTCAGTACTAATGTTGATATTTGGCCCCATCACTTTACAAGGCATAATCTGCAATTATGTTAAGAAAGTAAATAAAGAATCTATAATCTAGGTCCTAGAAATTTCATTGGTAAGTATATACCACAAGAAGATAAATTTTAAAAAGGTAGGTCCCATATAGACCAAAATATTTATAGCAACACGTTTTTGTTCTAGAGAATTGGAAACATAGATTGCCATTAATTAGGGAATGGCTAAATAAGCTACGGTACATGAATATAACAGATGTGCAATAACAAATGAGAAATACAAAGAAGCATGGTTAGACCTATATGAACTGATAACAAACTAAAACAGAATTAGGAAATCAACAATCACAAAGACAATAAAATAAATGCAAAAAATAATAATTGAAATCTAATAACCTGAAACTATAATAATTAAATATGGCCCCAAAGAAAGGATATGAAAAGGTTATCTCCCTTGTTTCTTTGCAAGGTAAAAAAACTCTACATATAACAGACTTTTTTTGATATGTTAGTTTTATTGGGGTTTTTTGCCTTCTTTTTTATTCTGAGGGACAACTGGAGACAGGAGATGGTAAAAGATACATTAGGAAACATCAGGGATACAAATATACAAGAAATAATCATTATTTTTTACAGGGGATGTAACAATTAAGTTCTGAATGACAAAAGGAGCAGTCTCTAATAGAAAAAGTATGTAAGTTTCAACTATTTAACTATGTGATATTTATTTTGGTTGCTCAGAGGCCTTTTAAATACATTAAAAATTTTTTTTCTCTTTCCCAAAAGCAAATTCCCATTGAAAAATATTTTCCTCAGAAAGAGATTGTCCTTATTAAATTCTATCTCAGATACAGTTAGAAAAGCAAGAACTGAACACACAGACCATGTAAAATGGTAATAAGAAGAACTAGGTCCAATAGAATATCAGTTCTTTGAGGGAAGAAATTGTTTTATTTTTTACTTTCTCTTCCCAACAAACACCTAGCACAGTGCCTGGTACACAGATATGGCAGCCGGGTGGCATGGTGAATAGACAATTAGACTGGGAGTCAAGCTAAGTCAATCTATTTCAACCTCAGTTTCATCATCTATAAAGGGAGAGGAAATAATAATAGTCAGTTCTGCTATAAAGCTAGTTTTGAAAACATAAACCTGTTCCAATTAGATTGATATATTTAGGAAACAATTTCAGTATAACATGAATTTCTTGTTTGCTTACAAACCCATTTTGTTTTCAAAGGGAGCAAGAATGAAGAAAATCGCGCCATTTGACAATAACTCACAAGGTGAAACCCTTCTGAGTCCTAATTCCATGAGCAAACTAGGTCTTTTTCAAGGTAATATTTTCTAAGGTGACATATAAGTATCACTTTTACTGTATATTTTCTGGCGAAGTCGGAGCTGTGGGCAGAGGCCATCTAGTTTGCACCCACCAACACTCTACTTTCACCCTCTCCCCCTTCTGCCACAGCTGCTGCCCCTGGGAATCTGGGCACAGGCCAAACAGAAGCCTGAGGCCAAGGACAGACCACTATGTATTTTAGTATTTATATATTTCTTAACCATTTGGCATGTATAAAACCATGCTACCATTTTTTTTGTTAGATTCCTATCTTTTCTTATTGAGTATTGTATCCCTTAGCCTGTTCTTCCAGTAAGTCTTCTGGTTTTTATTGAAGGATTTTGCAAGGTGTAATTATTTTTAGGAAGCAACAGACTATAGTGTGTTATAGCAGGATTAACTATACCTACTTCCATAGCATTGTTGTGAGGCTCAAATGAGATAATTTATGTAAAGTGCTTTGCAAACCATGAAGTCCTACATAAATACTAGCTATTTTATTACAATTCAATAAATGCTTATTGAATTAGTGGATTCTCACCTGGTTCTGATTTTGGCTTATTATTATGACCATGTTCAACAACTTCTTTTTCCCATCCCCATCCTTAAAAGTCCTAATTTAGCATACATTATAAATGGCAGTTGTACTTTCAGTTTTGACTAGTTACCCAGTTAAATATCTATGGAATATATTGTTTATAATAATCCTCTAAATGAATCAAAGGTGGCACAGTGGATAGAATACCAGGCCTGAAGACAGAAGACTAATTTTCATGAGTTCAAATCTGGCCTCAGACACTTACTAGTTGTGTGACCCTAGGCAAGTCACTTAACCCTGTCCTCCTCAATTCTTCATCTTTAAAATGAGCTGGAGAAGGAATTGGCAAACCACTCCAGTATCTGTGCCAAGAAAACTCCAAATGTAGTTGTAAAGAGTCAGATGGGACTAAAACAAATGAACAACAATAAAATCACATTTCCTCTATTCTTCAGAGATCATGGGACTGAAGTACTTTCCCAACCAAAAACTTAGTTCATTTGTAGTATGCTGACCACTTATGATTACAATTAATATCTGTGGATCAAAAACATGCTAGAAGGAACAGAGTAAGTCTCAGGATTTGGAATCACTTCTCTTTCATACTTATTAATATGACTATCCTCAATTTTGATTCCCTAGAACCTCACCCATCTGCCTATCTAAGACTAATCTTTCCTGACTTTAACTCATCTAGAACTCAACACTTACCATATCTGAACTGCGGCACCCAAATGATCCTTTCAGACCCGTCTACACCAAAAAAAATCTGAGTTGGAAGGGTTCTTCAAGGTTATTTAGTTCAACACTTCCTGAAAAAAAAGAATCCCCTCTATATGTCCAACAACTGTTCATTCAATCTTCACTCTAGGACCTCAATTAATGGGGAACTCATAACCATACAAGTTATTTGGGGATCATTGCTATATTTAGAAAGCTCATCCTTATAAAATCTGCCTCCTAGTAATTTCCATCCATTTGCCCTATACTTAAAACATCTCCAATATTATTCAGATATTTAAAGACTAAAATATTACCTGAAATCTTTTCTACAAGCTAACTATGAAGAGCTGCTTCACCCAATGCTTCTATTCTATGTCACTGCTTCAAATTCCTTCACCATGCATTCTAGGCCTTTGGCCCATGCATCCTCATCTTCATCCTGGCCACTTTCAACCCTTACTTAAACTGGGCTTCCTGAGATCATATCCAGTATGAGCTAAGACACTAAGCTCTGAACTTCCTGGGACCACATGACCTCAATTTTACCCTAGCCATGCCATCATAACCCCCCCGCCCCGACCCTTTTCTATTTTTTTATAAGAACTATAATCAACTGTAACATTGTTTCAGGAAAGGGAATGCCTTTTCTAGAGGCAATACTACTATCAACTGACTGCCCTATTATGTCTCTATGACTTTCCAGACCAAAACATCCTTCCCTGGTCACCACTCCTTTATATGTAACATCTTCCCCTAACAAAACATAAGATCCTTGATTAAGCACTTAACAAAAATGCTTCTCAAGTCAAAACAATAAGCATTTGCTATGTGTCAGGCACTAAGCTAACTTATAAGAATGTAAATAGAAGCAACAGAAAGATAGTCCCTGTCCTCAAAGAGCTTACATTCTAACAAGGGAAAACAAGATATAAAAGGGAGCAGAAAGAAGGTGGAGGGAGATGGTAACTGAAGTTGGGAGAATGAAAGATGTCTGATCTGAGTCTGTACACAAAATAGAGGTTGTAGGAGAAACTCACAAATGAGAGAAAAGGAACACCAGGAAAAGGGAGAAGGCACAGTGGTAAAGTTGGGAGAGTAAAGCATGGTTAGTCTCTAGGCTCTTCCTCAAAAAGGAGACTCCAGATGAATCTCACCAACAGAAGGCACCCTCAGAGGCAGAAAGAAAAGGCAGCTCAAGTGTGGTGGCAAAGTAAAGTAATGAGAGTAAGGCATAACTAGTCTTAATTTAAGCATTTAATAAAATGCTTTTTAAAAAAATTCATCCATTCCACAAGCATTTGCTAAGGAACAAAGAAGCTGTGCATACAAAGATAATAGAAGCTATAGACACAAAGAAAAGAACAAAACCCTTCAGGAAGCTTACATTCTATTGTGGGAAATGATATGTTAACAAATAAATACACATATATACACATACACACAGTAAATACTAAATAATTCCACTAGTAACTCCAAATCTGGCATCCTGTACACTTTTCAACAGGAGAAATCACAAATTTTTAGAAAGTCAGAGTTGGAAGGGCTATCTTCAGTTGTCATCTAGTTCTTATTGGACTTTAAAAACCAAAAAAAGTGGTAATTCAGTCTCAGCATTAAAACATTCAATAAGGGGAAACACCTCCTGAAACAGCCCAATCCACTTCTGAACAGTCATGATTGTGAAGATTTTCCTAAACAAAAAAAGTTCCACTTTGAAACTTCTACCAGTTGCTTCTGACTCTTCCTTTTTAGGCCAAACAGAACAAGGTTAATCACTCTTTTACATGACAGCCTTTCAAATACTAAAACAGAGCTATCATGAAACTCTTCAGGCTTCTACTGTCCCCTGTTCCTTCCAGTGAACCTCACGTGACAAAGACTCGTACCCTTTGCCATCTTAGCTGTCCTCCTCCAGATGCTCTTCAGCTAAACTGTGGTGTCCAGAACGAAACACAATACTACATAAGTGATCTAAAACCAGGCAATATATGAGAAGTCTATCACCTCATTCCTTCCTTTTGGAAGTTATAGCTCCCTTGATGCAGCCCAAGATCTATTTGGTTTTGCCTTTCATATTACACTGTTGACTCATACTGAATCTGCAGTCAACTATATCCCCAGATCTCATTCAGACAAACTAACCATGCCTCCCCCCACCTTGTAGAGAGACCTTATATTTATCCATTTTAAATTTAATCATCTTAAATCAGCTCAATTTTCTACTCAAAATTTGTCAAGATCTTTTTGGCTTCTGTCATTTAGTGAGTTAGTTATACCTCAAAATTTTCTATCAGCTGTAAATCTGTCATACTATCTATGCCTCTATCCAAGTCATTGGCAAAACGGTTAAACAGTACAGAGATAAGTACAAATCTTTGGAGGTTTCCAAGAGATAGCTCCTTCCAATCTAAGAGTGGAATAATATTGACTAGAGCAATAGTCAATAGCAAGAGACTTTAAAAAAGCTTTGCTAAATTCTAACCAAACTTTTATCTGCAGCATCCTCCTGGATCTACTAAGTTTAGTAACTGGCAAAAAAGGGGTGTAGGGGAGAGAATAAGGTTAGTCAGGCATGACCTGTTCCAAATTAAGTGATACTGACTTTTTATTATTGCCATTTCCTTGTATAGGTATTCATTAACCATTTATGTTATAGTACATTCCAGGTATCACTAGGAAGTGTCCAGCCATCTGACCATGCCACCCTCTGAATTTGCACTGTCCTTCCCCCAATTCAAAAACAATGTGAGACAATGAGGCCACCTCATCCCCATACCAACTATGCCAATTATTAGGGGCAGACCTAATGTCAGTACCTGTTCAGGTTCAATTTGGGGATGAAATGTGGTACTCTACATCACCAAAGAGTTAACAAAAAGAAGTTTACTTTGCCCTAACAGCAAGAATATACAAGGATACAACAGCACTTAGCTACAGTTTTGGTGGAAAAGCCTCCTTCTTTGATATAGGGAATCATGTCTAATTAGCAAGGCAGGGTGTGTGTCTTGTGTGGTCTCAGGTACCCGCCACGTCTCAGAGTCCCAAACTCCATATGGGTGGGCATTTTTATGCTCTTGTGTAACCAAGAATAAAGGAAAAGGACATAAAGCTGTCCCAGGGACAGCTTTATCTCTTTTGGGGGGAAAGAGATCCTTTTAATTGGGGGAAGAGTAATAAGGTATGGACCTAACCCATGGTGGGCAGGGGAAGGGTGGGAGTGGAGAATGGGCCTAACTACACACATACTGTTGGGAAATACTGGTAGACAGTACTCCTATAACATGAAACATTACTGAACATTCCAAGAAATGGAAGTCAAACACTGGTTTCTTTGTATATTTCATTCTCTTTCTTTTTCTGAAAATTGGGACATTTGCCCTTCTCCAATCCTAGAGCAATTCTCCCATTCTCCATATTCCTTCATATATCACTAACAGTGATTCAATAATCACATCCACGGGCTCTTTCTGTACCCAAAGGTGTACTTTATCTGAGCCAGGAGACTTGAATCCAGCATTGGCAGATAAGTGCTCTCATACTAGCTCCTTACTTACCTTGTATATCAACTTCCCATCAGACATTTTTGTTCTGTTATTTCTAGTCCAAAGATCACTCTTCTTGGCAAAGAAAATAACCAAAAATAAGAGCAGAGCAATTCCGTCTTCTTACTGTTATCAGTTATCTCATCCAGCCTGGGCAGCAGTCTCACTCATCCCTTCTTGGTTCCCCTCTTTTCCCAATGCAGCTTTCTTTAAACAGCTACTTTCATGGTTCTTTCTTTTCTTTGCCAACTTCAGCTTATCTGAGCTTTTAGCATTCACACCATTATTCTTACAATTCTGTGCCATGTGTTCTATACTCATACTGTTACCTGTCCTTCTTTCCATCTTTTGGACACTGTCTTTAAAAAATACTTTCATTCTAATTTTTTCTCATCGTAATTGTTTCCACTTGTATCTTCAAAACTCCAACCTATGTTCCCATACCTCCTAAGCTGACTTCCCCTGTAGAATTTTCAGTCTGTGGGGTCTTAGTCACTCTCCCAAGGCCTTTGAAATCTGCTCTTCCTAAATCTAGGGTATAAGATATTATACTATGTCTGGCCTTCCTCTCTGTCTCCATCACAAACTCTACGATGGTCTGCTCACTGTCCTACAAGGTTCCCATCATTTCCTTCCCAGCAACAAACTCCTCCCTACTGATGAGAATAAGATCCCCCCCCCAAAAGTAATAAATAATAATAATATAGCATTTATATAGGCAGCTCAGTGTTGCAGTAGAGTTCTGGACCTGGAATCAGGAAGACCTGAGTTCAAATCTGGCCACAGACATTTACTAGCTATGTGACCCTGGGCAAGTCACTTAACCTATTTGCCCCAGTTTCCTCATCTGAAAATTGGAGATAATACCTAAATTCCGGGGTTGTTGTGAAATTCAAATGAGATAATAATTACAAAGCACTCAGCATAGTGCTTTACAAAATAAGCACTAAATAAATGTTAGCTATTATTATTAGTGCTTTGAGATTAGCAAAGCACTTTGCACATATTATCTCTCATTTGACCTGTGATATGAAATTCTCTTTTATTGGTTCCTCTACCTTTTAAAGTATGAAATTATCATTAAGGGAAGTCAAGAAGTTTTTAGCTGCTCTGCTTCTGACAGAAAGTGAGTTCCAGCACACGTCTGGATTTAAGTGGAATCTGCAATTATTACTATAATGTATCTTGAAGCCAAGTGTGATCTGTCAGCTAACCTTATCTATTTCCCTTTTCTGTGCAGGTGGTGGTCTTTACTCATCCTCCATATGTATCAGTTGTCAAATTTTGTCACCTCTCCAACACCTCTCACATCTATTCCCTTCTACCAACTCACATGGTTACCACCTTAGTTCAGGCCCTCATCATCTTTTCCACAGACTGAGGCAATATCCTTCTAATTGGTTTCCCCACATCAAGGTCTCTCCCTTCTTGAATCCATCCTCCACCTCCATATAGCTTCCAAAATGAAATATTCCTAAGGCAGTTTGGACCATGTCACTCACCTCCTCAAAAAGTTCCAGTGGATGCCTATTTCTTCTAGGGTAAAATACAAACTCCTCCTCTGGGCATTTAAATGCCTTTGCAATCCAGCTCCAGTCTATCTTTTCTGGCTTATTACACACAGTTCCCCTTCAATGTACTCTATGGTAGAGTCAAACTGGTCTACTTCCTCTTCCTGACACTAAATTCCACCTGTTGTCCCTCATGCCTCACTTCTAACTCTTTGAATCTCTAACTCCAGTCAAAACTCAATCCAAATACTTCCTCCTACATAAAGTCCTTCCTAATCTCCCAGCTATATTAGTGCCTCCCTTCCCCCACTCCCATTTTACTGCAAATTATTTGTCATGGTCAGGAGTTCTTGACCTTTTTTGTGTCACAGATCCTTTGATATCCTAGGATATCAAAGCCTATGGATCCCTTCTTGGAATAATGCATTTAAAACATAAAATATTACCAAGGAAACCAATTATATTGAAAAGCAGTTCTAAAACATTTGAAAAACAAGCTCAGAAACTAGGTTAAAACCACTGATCTAAGTACAAGTTGTTCTCCCTAACTGAATGTAAGGTACCTGAGAGCAGACACTTTTTTGCTTTTCCACTGACATCCACCATGATTAACACAGTACCTAGTATATAACAGACAATGAATAAAAGTATGCTGATTTATAGCATATTCCAATATCAAAATCATTTCTGTTTCTCTCTCACAGAGTTTTAATCCATTCTGGTTCCTAGATTTCCTCATATGAGCATAGCTTCTAAAAGCTATTTTGACTGTATTTTGACTCAGGGATGCTACTAGGTAATCACACCCCAAAGAGGTCAAAGATGGGTGGGATAGGGAGGTGGTAGGTCCCATATAAACCAATATATTGTAGCAGTGGTCTTTCTGGAGGATCAAAAAACTGGAAACAAAGTAAATGCCTATCAGGCGAGGAATGGCTAAACAAATTTTAATATATGAAAGTGACAGAATGTATTACGGAGCTCTAAGAAATGATGAATATGAAGACTACAGAAAAACATATAAACTGATGCAAAGCACACAGAACCAGGAAAACAATATACACAATGACAGCGATGGAAATGGGTGAGAGAGGGGGATCAAAACTGAATGCTTTGTAATTATGAAAACCAAGTCTATCCCTGAAAATAAAACAAATAAACAAATGAAAATGTACCTCCCTCTTTTTTTTTTTTTTTGCAGAGGTAGGAGACTATGGATATGGAATGATATGGAACGCTGCATATAATGTTGGCCTTGGTTGATGATGATTAGTTTTGCTGAATTACTTTGTTTCTCTATTTCTTATTATTCTTTGTTATTTGGAATGGCTCTCTGGATGGAGGAAAAGAAAAGGATATATTGGGAAATGAAGGTGATTTAAGTCACCAATAAAAATTAAAAGAAAATGCTACCCCTATTCTTTTTACTTATCTTCTTACATTTGAATAATGTATACACCCATTCAGAGACTTAAAGGTCAGATCCCACCAAATTTTGGTGATATCTATCCTGTCAAATTTGCCTCCTTTCATTGGGACCTCTAATTCATCTTGCTTACGGCAGCAAAATATAACATATTTGCTAGTTTCCCAGTTCTGTGTCATTCTTAAAATTTAGCAATCTATGCTTTCAGGTAATTTAGAAGTTCTTAATATGGGGTTTGTGAACTTTTCATTTTTAATATTTTGATAAATGCATTTCAGTATAACTGGTTTTATTGATAATTCTATGCATTTCTTTTATGCACCAAAAAACACTGTTCTGAGAAGGGGGTCCACTGGTTTTATCAGAATGTCAAAAGGATCCATGACACAAAAAAAAGGGTTAAGAAACTGATCTAATTCAAAGATAAAAATATTGAAGCTTTCCAGTCAAAGAGGCCCTACCAAATGACTGCTCCTGCCTAGCCAAACACCCAACGCTCCTTAAGGGCAGAGACTGTTTCACTTTTGACTTTGCATCCCTGGTACATTTTAAACACATGATAAATATTTGTTGAGTCCAAATGAATTCTTGTACTAACTGGCTAGCCCTGTTCTACTGACACCCATATGCCATAGATAATGATGGAAAAATACTTCGCTCTGTTAATATGATTTTTAAACAATCTTAAAACACACAAGAAAATATTCCAAGAATACAAAGAAAGGAGGGAAGTCATTGAAGCTACTGTCATCAGTGAACCTTAGAACTAGAAAGAAGTCAGGAGTCAGGATCTAAGGCTGGTGCTATCTTTAAAAAAAAAATCTTCATCTATGTGAATAAAGTTAAGTATTCTGAAAGGAAAAAGTATATCCAAGTTCTGGTTAGCTCTTACAGAAGTAAAAGCTGCAAAGAAAAAGTATGGATTAAATAATTTAGATACTACCCCCACAGTCTTAATTGCTTGGAATATTGTTTTTAACAAATTTTTATATACCAATAAGTCTTCTTCAATTGGAGAAACAATACAAATCTCAATTATGTGATAGGTGTACCATCAATTGCTGAAGGATGCAGTAGATTACTTCCAACTTGGGGTCATCAATGATTCTAACATTCTCCTATTTTCCAGTTCCCCAAATCAACATGAAGTGGTGGGAAAAGCAACTGGTCAGAAATTGAAGACCTCAAATTTTACTAAGCCTATAACCTACAGCAACTCACAAACATATTGGACCTCGGTTTTATAATGTACAAAAAACTGGGAATAATAGTTTTACGGCCTCTCTCACAGGAGGATTTGATGATAAAGTAAGATGTGAAAGCCACTCTGGAAAGTGTCAAGCAGTATACAATTTTAAAGTATCACTTTCTAACTTTTGATATGATTTATTACACAAGTGCTGCCCCCAAGTTCTCCTACAATTGAAACAATCTATGGGTCAGTATTCACCCAAAATCATAGTCTAAGAGCCTCCACTAATTTATTTTTATCATTCAACACAGAGGATGTATCATTTTAAATAAAAAGCCATTTAATCAAACAGTGCAGCAAATAAGGAGACAAGATTTCCCCCCCCCCCCGCCCATGCATACAGGGAGAACTCTCTCCCATAAGTTAGTAAACTACCACATGACCAAAGGGAATGCACATATGCAGGTAACACATATAATTCTGGAATATGCATGGGGAGGACACACATGTATGGAATCAAGGGACACATACAGGGGTATGTATAGCAAAGGTGCACACAAAGGCAAATAACTTGGGCACACATTTGGTCAATTCAATTACCACCTCCATCACAACTTGTTCTTGCAACACTACAGTCACCAATGTCTTCTGATGATAACCTTCCACTTGTCTCTTCAATGAGTGCTTTCAAATGGTATGGGTCTTTGCTGGGCAACCAGTTAATTCTCTCTCCTGGTACCATGGTCACTGAGCACCTGACCACAACAATCTGCTAGGCCATAGCTAGCTATTCAGCCTCTCTCTATAAGGCAGACTATCTGTTCTTTCACCTCCGGTGCAAGGGACAGAAAGACATTCCTTGACAAAGACAAACTGATGCTCTCCTAGTGCCTATCACAGGGCTAGAAGCCATCTCAGCCACTCAGGTAGACTAGAGACACAAGCACAAGTACCCAGGCTAAGATTTAGCCTACCTATTCTATTAACCAGTTTTCTCCTGGTACAGGTTTAAATTCCTTGGTTAAGACAACTAATTAATATGCATTAAGTGAGCACCTATTCTCAGATGAGATCTTGAAGGGAATAAATTATTCCAAGAGGCAAAAGTGAAGAGAGAAAAGTCTTCTGGGAATGGAGAGGCAAACAGTACAAAGACATATGGACAGGATATGGAGCATAGTGTATGAGTAACAGCAAGTAGGCCAATGTGGCTGGACCACAGACTTTATGGAGAAGAATATATAAGAAGACTAGAAAGGTAGGAAAACATTAGGTGGTAGATAGCTTTTTAAAAGTGCCAAATCTGATATAGAGTTAGAAAATTCCTTTTAATTATTGTTAAAGCCCTAATCATGAGAATATACACCTAGAAAACCCATTCTTGGAACACCTCTAATAAAATATCATCCCCACCCCCACCCCGAGTTCCATGGAGGGGAGAACAATAAAATTTTTCTTGCTCCAAAATGAAGGGACAAGAACAAAAGCGAAGGTAAAGCAGGATTTCAATGTTCAGAGCTCTATCCTAAAAAACAGAGACACAAAGATTTAAAATGACCCTGGTATGGCCTATCCATACCAGATCTCAAACTATATTATACATCAGTAACAATCAAAACTATCTGGTTCTAGCCAATAAATAGAGTGGTGGATCAGTGCAACAGACAAGATACACAACACACAGTGTAAATGACCATAGTAACCTAGTGTTTGATAAACCCAAAGACCCCAGCTTCTGGGAAAAGAGCTCACTATCTGATAAAAAAATGCTAGGAAAGCTGGAAAATAATAGGGCGGAAACTAGGTATATACCAACATCTTACATCAGATACTAAGTTAATATCAAAATGGGTACATGATTTAGATATAAAGGATGATAACCATAAGCAAATTAGGAAAACAAGAAAGTTTACCTATCAGATCTAAGAAGAAGGGAAGAATTTATGACCAAATGAGATAGAGCATTACAAAATGTAAAATGGCTAATTTTGATTATATTAAATTATGCAACAAACAAAACCAATGCAACCAAGATTTTTTAAAAAGCAAAAAGCTGGGGAACAATCTTTACAGCAAGTGTCTCTGATAAAGACTTCATTTCTCAAATATATAGATAAGTCAAATTTATAATACAAGCCATTCCCCAAATAATAAATGATCAAAGGATATGAGCAGGCAACTCTCAAATGAAGAAATCAAAGCTATCTATACTCATGTGAAGAAATGCTCTAAATCACTACTGATTAGAGAAATGCAAATTAAAATAATTCTGAGGTACTGCTGCCTCATACCTATCAGACTGGCTAATCAGATAAGGAAAATTATAAATGTTGGAGAGGATGCGGGAAAGTTGGGACACTAATGCACTGTTGGCAGAGTTAGGAACTGATCCAACCATTTTGGAAAGCAATTTAGAACTATGCCCAAAGGGCAATCAAATTATGCATATCCTTTGATGCAGCAATACCAGTACCAGGTCTGTATCCCAGAGATCACAAAAAGGTGAAAAGGACTTACATGTACAAAAATATTTGTGGCAGCTCTTTTTGTGGTGGCAAAGAACTGGAAATTGAGGGGATATCCATCAATTGGGGAATGGCTGAACAAGTTGTGCTATATGAATGCAACAGAATACTGTATTGTGCCATAAGAAATGACAAGCAAGGGCAGCTAGGTGGCGTAGTGAATAGAGCACCAGCCCTGGAGTCAGGAAGACCTGAATTCAAATCCAGCCTCAGACACTTAACACAAAAACTAGCCATGTGACCTTAGGCAAGTTACTTAACCCCAAATGCCCTGCCCTCCCCCCTTCAAAAAGCAAAAAGAGAGAAAAAAAAAAAGAAAAGAAATGACAAGCAGGCAGATTTCAGAAAAACCTGGAAACACTTACATGAACTGATGCAAAGTGAAATGAGTAGAAACAGGAGAATACTGTACACAGTAACACAACATTGTATGATGATCAACCATGATTGACTCAGCTCTTCTCAGCAATACAATGATCCAACACAATCCCAAAGGACTCATGATGGAAAATGCTATTTACATCCAGAGAAAGAACTAATGGGAGTCTGAATTCAGATTGAAGCATACTATTCTCACTTTATTTTCTTCATGGTTCTTTTCTTTTGGCCCATGTTTCCCCCACAATACGACTAATATGGAAATACACTCTACATGAGGAAAAAGAAAAGACAAGGGACACTTTCAACTGATAGTAACCAAGAAAACCTTTGTGGAGAAAGTGGCATGTGAACTGACACTTGTTAGGTAAAAGAAGGATTCTGAAAGGCAAAGATAGAGAGCAAGTACATTTCAGGCAGAGAGAATGGACAGTATAAATGCATGAAGGCAGGAAACAGCATGTTGAATTGAGCTGGTAGTTCAGTTTTTCTGGAACATAAGAGTACCAACAGGCCAAAATGTTAAACCAAAATGTTAAAGGCTCTAAATGCCAGGCTAAGAAGTTCATAATTTATCCTATGGCAGCAAGATTAAGAGCCTGAAAGATTTTTGAGTGGGGGAATCACATGGTAAGACCTTTTTCTTAGGGAAATCATTTTTTGCCAAATGTAGGAAGGATGGATTAGAATAAGAAAAAAATAGAAGCAGGAAGTCCAGTTAGGAGGTTGGTACAAAAGTTCAGTTGAGGAGAGATAAAGCCCCGAAGTAGACTCATGCCACTGAATTGAAGGAGTTGCTGAAAAATATCTCAATAGAGTTAAAACTTACAAACAGAACTTGGCAAATCATTAGATGAGGCATAAGAGAGAAGAAAGAGTCAAAGATCAAACCTGGGTAACTGGATGACATTAAAACAGTGAGGTAACCGAGGGAAAAGGAAAATAAGTTCAGTTTTGGATGAGCTAAGTCTTCACAAGTGAAGAAGTTGACCAAGTGACTGAAGATATGGAATTGGATTTTGAAAGAGAGCACAAATCTGCACACATGTGCACATGCACACACACACACATACACACACATATTAAGGAGTCACTTAAATAGAAACAATAACTGAACCAACCAATGGAAACCAATGAAAGAGACTGAGCCAGGACAGTGTATAAGAGGGACACCCATGCGTAAGGGGCAATGGAAGATGACAAACAAGTAATGGAGACCAAAAAGACAAGTCTGAAGAGCATCAGGAAAGAATCATAAACCAGAGGCTCAGGGAGAAGAAAACATCCAAAAGAGGCTTGTCAACAATGATAAAAGCAGCAGAAAAGCCATACAATTCTATGGTTTTTCAGAGAGTTGCTGAAGTAGCAGGGTTTGAAACCAGATTATATGGAGTTAAAGAGTTAATTAATGTATGATAAGGTAATAGAGGTAGAAAGTATAGCCTAAACTTTTTTGAAATTTGACAGTAAAAAGGAAAAGGTATAGGATAATCATGTGAAGATATGGCTACTAGGTCAAGTTGAAAGGGTATAAATTTGTACAACAGTGTGCTTTTAAAAAATTCAATTTTATTTTACTTTCAGGTACTGAAGGAATTAGAACATGATTAACCAGCTGCGGACTAAAAGTCCCATCTTAATGACAAGAATGGTTGTACAGCAAAATCACCAACATGAGCAGCAAAGACCACTGTATATATGGCAATTACAAAACTGAGGAAGCTAGGTTTAGCCCTGGAGAGAACACTGGACTTTGAGACATGAAGACATAATTCAAATTCTGCCTCAAATACCTACCAGCTGTGTGATCCCAGGCAAGTCCCTTAAATTCCATCTGCCTCTACTTCCTTATCTGTATAACTAGGAATTATTATTAACAAAAATAGCTACCTTCTACAGTCGTAAGGAACACATGAGATCTTATTTGTAAAGCACTCTGCAAACCCTTAAAGCGTTATGTAAAAGCTAGTTGCTGGGGCAGCTAGGTGGTGCAGTGAATAAAGCACCAGCCCGGAGTCAGGAAGACCCGAGTTCGGTTCTGGCCTCGGACACTTAACACTCACACAAAAACACTGGTGGTGTAACCCTGGGCAAGTTACTTTAAAAAAAAAAAAAAAAGGCTAGTTGTTTTTGTTTCTGTTATGATCATTATTCACTCAGGCCCGAAAGGGTTAACTGAGGAATTTCTCTTTTCTCTCTCAGCTACTAGAGAAATTCCTCATTCCCAGTCTCTATTTATGCCTGTCAGCATACCTACAACTCATCCTTCATCCATTTCGTTTTAGAAAAAGCTCAGGATAGCCAACATATCACAGAGTCAAGGTTTTCCTCTGAAATGTAGATTAAAGTCTCGGTTTCTAGTTTTCACAAGCAGTAAAAACTCTTAGATGCCTCAAAGGAACCATGTGCTCTTTCCAGTGATAGAAATGATAGGAGAGAAGCCCGAGTCTGCATTCTATCTCACAGTGAGTGAGTAGGGAAGAGAAATTCTGATTAAACATAAGAATGACTGAGGTAGAAGAGGAAGTACGAAGATGAATCTCTGAAGCCAATAGAAGGGGGAAAATGAAAAGAGGAAAGTAGCACTATCAGTCTTGGACCAAAAAGTGTTCTGAAGAGAACTAATATCCCCATCCCTTCCTCCATAGCTCCTCCTGCTCAGGTCCCCATAGAACTATGACCAGACCTCCTCCATCACCTGACACTAACTCCCCTCATGGTGGGGGTAGAAGGATGGACTAATATTCCAAGAACCACAATCTAAGAGCCCAGTGTCCCCCCCCGCCCAGGTCACTAGCACTTTCAGCCTGGGCTCCCACAACAATCATCCAGGTGAGCAAACCTTGAAGAAAAGGGACCCACCATCACTGCCACCACCACCACAAACTGCAAACCAATAGAGCAGACAAGCCATCCTAGCTGAAGCCACAAGACATCCTAAGGAAGAAACAGGTGTCAAGTGGCTAAAACCACAGCCACTACTTCAACCATTAATATATACTAAATGCCTCCCTTGGAGGCAATGTAGGGCAAAGAGGCCAAGAGAAGGGATTAGCAGCCTCCCTCCTCAATAACAGCAATCTTATTTCCAGTCCAGCCCCAAGATCATTATAATGAGGAATCCCTAGGAGGGATATGACATGCAGGTGCTACAGACCTTGCCTCCTCAGCTGTTACAACTATTAAAGACCTGAAAAAAAAACATTCTTAAAGAAGTTCTTTCTACATAATAACAAATGGTTCAACAATGGGAAAAGAAACTGTTTTCTCATTGAAATTTGCACTAAAGAAGGCTTATTACCATTTACTTTTCAGCTACACCATAAAGACCGCTGGCCCTTCCATCTGACATATTTGATACCTTCTATATGTGAAAGCCCCTCTGAGAATGTGAGGTCTGTTAGAATATGGCCCAAATCTGTTTTCTATTCATAACCTCCCACACTTCACGCACAGTGCTTTGCACAAAGCAATTAATAAATGCTTTTTTCCCCCCACTCATTCAGTACCTTGGAAATAGATATTATTGGCATCCTTGATTGAAATTCAATGTACTATGCTATGAAAACAGTTTTATACAGGGTAGTAAAGGTCTACAGAACTATAAACTTCAGATACATAATAGATCAAATATGTTTTTGTGGGCAAGCTTGTGAAATTAACCAAGAGATATTTTCTATGGAAAAATTTATTTGAAGTTCCAAACAACCGGCTTTAAAAACTAAGTTGCAGAATAGAACTTTGAGTGGAATGTCTCTGCGTTGTTTGCAAGTAAGCCAATGTTTCTAAAATCCTAGAAACCATGTAGTTTTCTTAAGTCAACATTCCCTGATCAATAATTTTATTTATATTATTCACTGTGTAATTTTTTTTTCATGAATTGTGTAAGGCCCTGAATTACACAAATTCTGAATGAGAGATTTTAGTGTAGTTTACTTGATCCCCCTTCTCTAGCTAATTACTACCTGTACTTTAACTCATTCTTAGGGTACTGAAGTTTCTTCACAGATTTTCTCACATAAATGATGCTATTTTTAAACTTCATAGCAAACCATGTTGCACTTCTAACAATAAAAACTTGTCTTTCCTTTCTACCCTTCTTCCTAGCAGGCCCCAGCTAGAAAATTCAGCACTGTCTCTGTAAGCAACCCATTTACTCTTCTGCTACTCAGAGATAAGGTACAACTGTGAACAGCAAGTTGCTTTTCTCTCCACATGAGGAATTCAACAAGACTTTACCTTATTAATACTAAAAATACAACTCTCAGAGTTACAATAGTTTTTTTAAATACATTTAAGATTACTGTAGCTTAAAAACAGTTACAATTCTTACTTTATTGAGTGGAAGACAAAAGTTAGGGGATAGGCTTTGTAGACCCTATGTCAAAAATATCATTTATTAATTCAGAAGCAGTAACAACATAAATAAAACAGCATTAAAACCCCATTCTAACTAAACTCTGACTACCTAAGACTCTTCTAACCCTTTATATTCACTCAATATTCTTTGGAAGTATGAACAGCAGAATTATCTTCAAAACACTCTAACACTTGCTTCCAGCTTCTGTTCTAGCTTCCACCGGATTTGTCCTTTGGGCAATCAGGGCTTATCAATCAAGGACCATTCATTATGGACATCCCATTATGTGTCAGACAAAGATCACGGTACTGGGAATATAAAGCTAAAAAGAAAAGTCCCTGCTCTCCAGGAGCTTATATTCTATTGAAAAAAACAGGTTTAAGTGGAAGTGTATGCAAAATAGTTTAAAGAGAGGGGTACTAAGAAATGGGGAGAATAAGGAAGGGCCTTACACAGGCATAAGCTCTTAACTAGAACTTAAAAAGAAGTCAGAGATTTCTAAGTGGCAAAGATTAGGGGGAAGCATATTCCAGGCACAGAGGGGCAGAGAGCACATACAAAAGCATAGAGATAGAGAATCAAATGTTGTGGACAACTGACAAACAGTAAGGCTGGTCTGGCTGCAACACAGTGTGAAGAAGAAATGAGTCTAGAAAGATAGGCTGAAGATAGATTGCTAAAGGTTTTAATGACAAACAGAGTTGGTGTTTTATCCTATAGCCACCAAAGCTTTTCAAGCAGGAGAGAGTGACATTGTCAAACCTGCACTTTAGGAATATCACTTTGGCAGTTGTATGCAGGATGAACTGGAAAGGGGAGAGACCTGAGTCAGGGAGACTAGGAGTCTATTGTGATAGAGTAAAGGAGACTATGGTGCCTGCCTATTGCAAAATGCTTCATTTAGCACTTAAAGTCCTTCATAACCTAGCCCTCTCCTAACTTCCAGTCTTTGTTCACCCTACTCTCCCACATGTACTCTTTGATCCAGTGACACTGACCTCCTGGTTGTACCAAAAACAAGACAACCCATCTCTGGCTGCCCCTCATGTTTGGAAAGCTCTCCCTCCTCAGTTCTGACTATTGACTTCCCTCGTTTCCTTAAGTACCAACTAAATTTCTACTTTCTACAGGAAGCCTTCTCTAACCACTCTTAATTCCACTGCTTTCTGTCTTCTTATTTCGTAATTATCCTGTATGGGGCACCTAGGTGGTACAGAGTGTAAGGCTTGGAGTCAGGAAGACTCATCTTTCTGAGTTCAAATCTAGCCTCAGACACTTACTAGCTGTGTGACCCTGGGTAAGTCACCTAACCCTTTTGCCTCACTTTCCTCATGTGTAAAATGAGCTAGAAGAAAAAAATGGCAAACCACTCCAGTATCTTTGCTAAGAAAATCTCAAATGGGGTCACAAAGAGTAGAACATGACTAAAACAACTGAACAACAATTATCCTGTATACAGCTAGCTTTGTATATACGTTTACATGTCGTCTTCCCCATTAGAAGCTTGTGGTGGGGAGGGACTGTCTTTTTCCATAACAGGCACTTAAATAAATTTTTTTTGATTGACTGATTGAAAGGCTATTAACTATAATCACCTAAGGAAGAGGTACTGAAGACTTCAGTTTTACTCCAAGCCTAAAGAAAGGGATAGATACAAGGGATATTTAAATCAATTTAGTTACCTGTCAGTACAGACAGGCAACCTCCATTTATTTACATTTTAGCAAATATCCCAGATTACTGTAAAAAAACAAATAAACAAAGAAAAAAGCCAGAAAAGTTTGCTCCTTCAAGAGGGTTGCTTACTGGTGTACATGTAAAATATAAAGAGGTTTTAGTCAGGGCTTTAGTTACTTTTCATTATTACTTGGAAAGGTAGGATGATCTCCAAAATTCTTAAGCTCTATTGAAAATCTTCTAAGTAGTTGTTATATAATAAATGGTGCAATATAGCCTTTATAGAATTAATAATGTAATTACTATGCACAAGGACAATAGCAGGTCTCCTCTATTTCAGGCCTGCAACTTTACATTTCTCCTAGATACCACTTTAATATGCACTTGCACAAGTCAGGATGAAGTCCTGCCTTAAATGTAAAACATTATCATACTCTATTCATTAACCACAAACTGACTATAGTTTCACGTTTCACCAATATGTAACAGTAAAGTCAGAAAGTCCCACAGAAATTCTTAATAGCTGACACTTGTGTCAGTAAAGAAAGTCAGTGCTGCCTTGACTCCAGAAAATCATTTTAACATGAAAAGAAATTCTAAATGTGCCATTTGGTTGATTTTTCTAGTACAGTTTGTTCTCTTGTCATTCCAATAAAGTTTAACTTGATTCTTTTGGTTGTATGATCAATGTATAATAAACAAAAAATAACACATTATCTGAAGCCAATGCTACTCACCCACCAGCAGGACAAGGGGTTATAAATAACCTCCCCCATTCCTGGTAGTGGCGATATACAAAATAATGCTTAAGATAACAATTTTCAAACTGAAGAAGGAAAATCTGTGGCCATGGAACAGAGTTAGGTTGTACATTAAAAGTTATTCATCCAAAGATGCATTATATCCACCCTCCCCCCAACTCTGTAATGTTAAATGTCAAATTCTTAAATATAACACATCCTGTTCTTCCCTTCCAAATCCTCAAAGAATACTGAATTCTGTATCATTTGCAAATTAGAAACCGATACATATGTCTTAAGAAAAAAGTGAAACCAATGTTTTAAAGAAAGGTAGGAATACATTAATAAACTAGAGTAATATACATTAGCATATGCTGCTGGCTAAAATGAAATTCTACTGTCTTCATTTTATTATTGTTCTGGTTTTATAAAAGACATTGAATTTGATCTTAAGACAAGTAGCTACAAATATACATCAGGGTTTTCTTGAGAAATTCTGTGAGGCAGTGTATTATAGTCAACAGAGCACTGGGGTTGGAATAAGGAATGCCTGGATTAAAATCCTGTCTTGGACATCAGCTGTGTGACTCTGACCTAGGTATATAATCTCTGTGAATCTCAGTTTCCCTGTCTGAAAATGGAGATTACAAAACATTTATATCACAGGTCTGTTGAGAGGATTGAAACAAATAATGAACACAAAACATTTTGCAAAACTTAAAAAAGCTATACAAATGTTGTGGTGGTTGTTGTTACCTAGGTTTTAAGGCAGGATATAAAAGAAAGAGTGGAGCTGCAAGTCAGAAAACCCGAATTCCAAATGGAACTCTGTGTGCAGCTTACTAATAACCAAGTGACCTTCAAGCAAATCATCTCCTCAAACCCTGTTTCCTTTTCTGTAAAATAGAAGCATTGACAGTTGCCTATCTTATAAGATAGTTATGAAGATCAAATGAAATATTACATAGGAAATACTACATAAATGCAAACCATTATTACAGTTACTATTTAAACCTAATAATGAAGGTAGAGAGAAAATACATTGGAGCTAACAATAAATAAGAACAGGGCTTAGAATTAGGTCACAACATTTTTAGAGCTAAAAAGAAGGTTTTGAAAACCTTCTAATTCAACCTCCATATTTACCAAGTAGGAAAATGAAGCCCATAAAAAAGTTAAGTGATCTGCTCAAAGTCACTCACTAAATTACCAGCAGAACTTAAGTCCAAACCCAGTCTTCTGACTCTTTGTCCAGTGGTCTTTCAACCACGTTCTAACAACTGAGGCCTTAAATCTGATGAACCATGTTTCCAATGCTTAAATAGCTGGTATCTATAAGCAAATTTTAAGTCTTTTGAAGTACTACAACGATTTAAAGGCGAACAAAATTTTAAATGTCTTTTAAGTCACTGTTTTTAATTAACTGAAAACAAAAATCTTAATTTATTTCCAAATACATGATAAAGTAATGGGATTATAAAAGGATATTTTCATAGGGATCATGTCCTCTATAAGATAACTCTTGGTGAATATGGTACTTTAGAATGACTATTCCCTTCCAACCAAAACAGATGATTCCATTTTGGTGGATCCTAAATAACACTTAAAAAATAAAAATAAAGACCTGTGGGCCACCCAACAAGCAATTGAGAAGCAAATGAGTATGAGTAGGCTGCAATAGAGAAATGTATGACCAGAAATGAAGATGGAGCTGGAAAAGGAGATAGGCTGGTTTGTAGGCAATACCTCTAGATAGTTAACTGACAGGCCACATGTGCCACTTATAGCGAACAGAGAGATCTAGAAGGCAATTACTACATCGAATGAATTAATCCATGATGAAAGATTTATGGGGGACATGAAATCCATGGAGAAGTTAGTATCTGTATTGTAATAGGAAGTATCCAAATTGATGATATGGAAAAGATGAAGAGATGGGAGACGACAATAGGACAGTTTGACGGGATTCGAAACTCCCTAAATGAATTAGAAGAGAAATAGATCATATACATCTCCTAACTATGGGCAGGAGATGTATTCTTAACTAAACAAGAGATAAAAGCAATTACAAAAGATAAAATAGAGAACTATGATTACCTGAACCTGAAAAGCTTCTTTACAAACAAAATTAACTTACCTAGCATAAAAAGGAAATGGTCAAATGGGAAAAAGTCTTTCTATCAAATTTCTCTGATAAGTGTTTGGTATGAAAGATATAACATCAATAAGTAAATACACACACACATACATACATACACACAGGATTAATAGATATTCCCCAATAAATAAGTGGTCAAATGAAATGAACAAACAGTTCTCAAAAGAAGAATTGCAAAGTATTCAAAACCCCATGAAAGATTGCTCCAAATTACTAATCATAAGAGAAATGTAAATCAAAACAACTTTGAGGTTTCACCTCACATCCTATAAATTGCAAAAGATGACCAAAAAATAGTAATAGTAAATGCAGGAGGGGATATGGAATGAGAAGTACACTAAAACCTTGTTGGTAGAACTATGAAATGGTACAACTATCTTGGAAAGTAACCTGGGAATCATGAAAATAAAATTACTAATATGTCCATAACCCTTGAACTAGAGCCTCCATTACTGGGCTTATATCCCAAGGAAACTATCAATAAAAAGAAAATTTCAGGGGCAGCCAGGTGGCTCAACAAGTAAGAGCACCAGCTCCAGTGTTGGGATGACCTGGATCAAATCCGGGCTCAGATACTCAGCACCACGCCCAGAAATAATTGGCCGTGTAACCTTAAGCAAGTTACTTAACCCCGATTGTTTTATAAAAAAAAAAAAAAAAGAAAGAAAATTTCCTTATATTCCAAAACTTTTATAGCATCAGTTTTTGTGAGAGCTAAGAATGAAAAACAAAGTAGATACCCAACAACTCGACGATCAATTGGGAAATAACTAAACAAATTGTGGTACATGAATGGTATGGAATATTAGTGTGCTGTAAGTAATGATGCATGTGATGTACAAAAAGAAGCATATAAAAATACATATGAACTGATAAGGAGCAGATCAGACCTCAGATCCAGCCTCAGACACTTGACACAAAAAACTAGTCGTGTGACTTTGGGCAAATCACTTAATACCAATTGCCCTATCTTCCCCCCTCCAAAAAGAAAAAAAAAAAAACCCTTAAAAAAAAAAGATACACACAGTAACTAATGTAAATGGTTAAACACACCAAAAAATAGAAGTCAAATGTAACAAAATTATAAAGATAAAGTAGGTCTTCAATGAAGAGATATGAAAAGACACCCCCAATCTACCCCTTCATGGAGGTGAGAGTATTACACATTGCACATGTTTTCAGACTTTTTCTACACGTTGGTCAATTATGCTGTTTTTCTCTCTAAAAAAATACTATTTGTTATATGTAATGATTCTCTAGGAGGAAAAGATGAAGGGATATCTGGGAAAACTATGATGATATAAGAAACAGAAGATATCAATAAAAATTTTTTTCAAGTATTTCTGTATAAAAACTTTTTTAAAAGTCACTAAATGGCCAGAGTCACAAAACAATTATTCATGGTTTCATGTCAATTTGGAAAGAGGTCTCCAGTGGATTATCCCAGGGACCTCTGACTGGCTCTATTAAGCATTTTATCAATAATCTGAATAAATTAATAAATAGTTGACATAAATCTGCAACTAACACAAAGCTAGAAGGGATCATTAACACAAGGTAAGAGAATCAAGATCCAAAAAGGTCCTGACAGGTTAGAACTCTGACATGAATATAATACAATGAAATTTTAAAGATATAAAAGTTATCCTACATTTGGGCTCATGAAATAAACTTGGCAAATAAAAGGAAGAGGGCACAGTTAGACAGCAGTTCACCTCAAAAAGACCTTGACATTTTAGTGAATAACAAATTCAATAAGTCAACAATGTGATATAACAGACAAAAAAAAAGTTACTACAATCTTGGACTATGTTAAGAGAGCCATAGGTTCATGAAAAAGAAGGGATAATTCCATAGTATACTGCCCTAATCAGTCATTTAGAGTACTGTGTTGGTTTAGTGGTACCAAATTTTCTGAAGGACTTTGATTAACTGGACAACATGTCCAAAGGAAGGCAAATGAAATGGTTAAAGAGTCTCAAGTCCCTGCTATATGAGGATGGGCTGAAGGAACTAAAGAAAAGGCTCAGAAGAGGCAAGATAAATGTCTTTTAACTATGGGAAAGTCTGACCACACAGTGATCACACTTTTTCTACTTAACCTTAGAAGGCACAACTATGAACAATCAGTGGAAGATACAAAGTGAAAAATTTAGGATTGATATGAGTAAAAAGTTCGTAACAGTTCTAAAATGACTAAAATGGAATGCACTGCCTTGGCAGGTAGTAGATTACCCTTCATGGAAGGTCTTCAAGCAAAGGACCACTTCGAGCAAATGGATCACTTGCTGGGTATGTAGTAACAATTTTTTTTTTTTATGTACAGACTGAACTAAACAAAAACTGAGATGCTTTCCAACTCTGAACCTGTTATCTTTATCTTTACTACAAAGACTCCGGGCTGCCCTTCTATATCATTCTCTTACCGTGGGTCTCCATGTAAAAATCAAAAGACTTTTCTGAACATGAACCCCAAATGAAAAAAAAAACCAAAAATATATCAATTAATGAAAAATAATTCTTACTCCAAGCTTTGCAAAATGAAACTACTAAATTTTAAAATATTTTAAATGTAACTATTTTTTAAAAATAAATTAACTGGACCTTAAAAGATCTATCCATCAATAGACAATATTTTCTCTCCTTTTTCATTTAAGGTACAGTACAAGATAAAATGGTTCCCTTATGACTGTACTTAAAAAGTACAGATTTTTTTAAAAGTGCCCATTTCAACTCTAATCTATGATCCTACAAAGGCACCCATACAGATTATTCCCAAATCTATTTTAATTCATTCATACCGAAAATCACATCTCAAATTTGTCTATAAGACATTTGCATGTGTTATAACACAACTTCTCCTATGCTCTACAAAGCTCTTTTCTTCACTCATTCTTTGATATTATTACTAGTAATAAGAATAGCTAACATTTATATATTGCTTTAAGGTCTGCAAAGCAGTTTACAAATAGTATCCGATTTGATTCTCACACAACCCTGGGAGATAACTGCAATTATTGTCCCCATTCTGTAGAAAAGGAAACTGAGCCAGAGAGAAGTCAAAAGACTTGTCCAGGATCAGATAGCTTGTGATTATCTGAAGCAAAATTTGGACTCTGGTCCTGACTACATCCCAACCCTCTACCTATTGTACTACGTAGATAACCTATAGCAATTACTGATTCTTCCAAAATCTTATGTGGAAAACCCAAAATCACATCTATAATCTTTGAAGTATTTAATGTCCCACACTGTCAATATATACCATAAATTCGTTGCTCAGACATGGAATGAAGGAAGATAACAACATTTCCCTCATATACCCCTTCTTTTAACTTTGTGCAAGTGTCCATCATCTGAATTGTTTAATCAGTTAAAACCTCTCTTCAATCACAACTGCTGCTTCAGGGAAAATGGTAAGGTATAAAAAAGTACAATCAGAAAATTTAGATTTTAACGCCACCTTTGGGATCTAATTACCTTGGTGACCCTGGATAAGTCATTTTGCCTCAAAGAGATTTCCTAAGGTTACCTCATCATTAAAATGAGAAAGATAATACAAGAACTACCTACCTCATAGGGTTAGTGTGACCAAACTAAAGGAGTTATTATTATACTAACATAAAAGTCTTCTAATCACATTCTTCCTCAACGCTATTCAATAGTTCAGATTTAGTTAAATAACCACTGCTGTCAAATCTACTCTTTATATATTGTGAATGCTACTTTCTTCTATTTTCCTTACCCAACTTGCTTTTATCCACACAGCTCTGGTGAAATTAAAACAAATTCTTATCCATCCACCAGGACACATTCTTTCTAATTTAAAAGCCTATCCTCCTCTTGCAAGTGTTTCCCCAGGGAAGATACTGAAATTTCCCCAATTAATATGTATATACATCTCAGTATGTAACTTTAAGTATACTCAATGTCTTAATTTTGCTAACTGACAGTGTACAGTATAAAGCAGAAATTCTCCTTTTTATGTGATTTATACACACACACACACACACACACACACACACACACACACACACACATTTTAAAACAGCATGGTTTAGAGCATTGGATTTGAAGTCAAATGGCCTGGATATGAATCCTCTCTGTTAGGCCTTGGGCAAATCACTTAATCTCTCTGGACCTCAGTTTCTTCACCAGTAAAACAAGAGAGCTGGACTTGCATCTCCAAATTGGGCACTTTGAGTACCAAGTATTTTTCTAAGTAACACTCATGTAAATTTTTACTTAAGCAGATTCCTTTGCTCTGCCCCACTCCACAAAGACTATGACTTAAATGACATTTGAACCTCAACCTACTTCTGCTTTAACATTACTATTATACGTCAGCATCTTTCTGTAAACAAAAGCAGGCTTTACCATGTGAACTGTCTTCCCTTATGGGAATTATAAAAAGTCAAATTTGAGCCTATTTTTTTAAAAAGAATTTCAAGTTAATAAGGACAAAAGCTAAGCAAGGAACAATTTTAAAAAGAAAGAAGAGCAGGAAGGAGAGGAAGAAGAAGAAGAAGAAGAAGAAGAAGAAGAAGAAGAAGAACAAGAACAAGAACAAGAAGAAGAAGAAGAAGAAGAAGAAGAAGAAGAAGAAGAAGAAGAAGAAGAAGAAGAAGAAGAAGAAGAAGAAGAAGAAGAAGAAGAAGAAGAAGAAGAAGAAGAAG
>NW_027187323.1:3844525-3852528 GCF_028583685.1 Petaurus breviceps papuanus
AGAAGAAGAAGAAGAAGAAGAAGAAGAAGAAGAAGAAGAAGAAGAAGCAAACTGTGTTAATTCAAGAATAAAGGAAAAAATACCTAAGGATTTCTCAACTCAAAAATTTACTGAAAAGTACAAGCTAAGACCTATGCAGGGAGGGGGACCCTTAGAATTATAAACTGAAAAACAATACCCTTTTTTTTCAGTTGGTTGTGACTCTTCATGACTCTGTTTGGCGTTTTCTTGGCAAAGATACTAGAGCAGTTTGCCATTTCCTTCTCCAGCTCATTTTACAGATCAGGAAAATAAGGCAAACAAAGTTAAGTGATTTTCTCAAGGTCATAATGCTAATAAGTATTTGAGGTCAAATTTGAACTCAGGAAGATAAGTCTTCCTGACTCCAGGGCCTGCACTCTGTCTGCTGTAGCACCTATCTGCCCAATGTCCTTTTCAACCCCTCCTAATAAGAGAATATGAAGATCCAGGTAAAGTAAGAGATCTGAGCCTCTGCACAACCAAAAATGTTCTTTCAAAACTATTTCCAGACAATAAATAGTTACAAAAGCATGTATCTACTTAGAACAAACATGTCTTAATGTGAAGAGAAATTTAACCCTGTGGCTGTCAAGAAATATATTTTTTACCTTCTAAGCTTTTGCCTTTATTAAGTCTTTGACTATGTAAGGACAGATTTAAGTGAACCATCTCTTCTGTCATCTAAATTCAACTGGAGATGTCACAATTTAGAAAGACTATTGACATAAGCATGGCCAGAATGGTGAGGTGATGCAAAATCCTGCCATTTAAGAATCAACTGAAGAAACCAGAGATGTTTAGACTGGAGAAGAAAAGACTGAGGAGGCCACGCAAGCTGTCTTCCATTATCTGAAGGAATATCACTTGTTTTGCTTGGGTCACAGGAACAAAATATGGAAGCAGATTCATAGTTAATCAATACATGAAAAAAAAAAATTCCCAACAAATTAGCGCTACCCGAAAGTGGAACATAATATCTTCTGAGGTACTGCTAGAGATCTGCATAAAGAAGCAAAATGACCAATCACTTGTGAAAGATACTATAGAAGGGGTTCCTGGTTTAGGTATGACTTAGACTAAACACTCCAAAGTGACTTGTCTTCAATCAAATAGGTAGTACTCAAGTAGCAGAGTTCGGTTATGACCCCAGGCCCACTGATGCCAAATCCTGTTGCTCCTTCCCTTGTACCAACGCTACTTCTTCATAGACAGAATGACATCAGGGACCTGGAGGCCAGCTTACATAAAGAACAGCTGATGGAACCAAGGCTTTTTCAACCTGGAGATTTCGGTTAAAACAGTAAGTGCCTTAGATTATTTGAGGGACTATGATGAGGAAAAAAGGAAAGACTTATTTTGTGTAACTCAGACAGACATATACAGAACCAATGAGCTGAAATTCTAGGAAGGCATATTTGAGCACAGTATAGGGAATATTTGCAAAGCAATAAAGTCATCCAGCAGTGAGATGGACTGCTTTATGAATTCACTGGAATTGTTCACAAAGAAGTGACGACACTCAGGGCTACTGTAAAAAGGATTCCTTCATGGAATGGCCTTTACACATTCTAAGGATAGGAAACAGAATATGGAGCAAACAATGAAGAGAGTTAAAGATACTGAAAACTTTAGGACCAAATCGTTCTTAGTAAATTGTCTATCATACACATATAACATGGAATCATAGTATTTTAGAGCTGGAAAAGACTTTAGAGACCATCCAGTCCCAATCCCTTTTATTCACTCATTCATTCAACAGCCAATTATTAGGTTCCTGTGTCCAAAGAACCATATAGGACACTGAAGATAAGGATAAATAATACAGAATCCTGCTCTCAACTGAGGCCAGGATAAATTATGTGATTTGAGCAAAGTCATATGGCTAATATCAGGAACAGGACTAGGAGTTCTATCTCCTCATTCCCAAGCCAACATTCTTTCTGTAAGACCCTTTGGCTATCAGTGCTTCTGCCTTCATATGAACCAGATCAAACCAAATGTAAGATGTATGTATCATCGATTCAGTTACCCCCTTCCAAAATCCTTACCTTAAATCTGGGGACATCCACTATGTCTATAACATATGCCCTGAGTCACTTTGCTAAATAAAATCTGACCTTAGGTGGGTCACAGATGTGTTATTATTATTAGATGTTTGAAAGTGGTCAAGAGAAATTTATTTGGAAAAAGAACGAAAATTTAATCTTGAGAATGTTTTTCCCAGTTATTCTCTTACTTTCTTCATTTCTACTGCTCACATCTAAATATACTACTCCTGGCATCTTCAGGTTCAGTCTTCAAGCTGAAATCAATGCTTTGTCTAGACGTCACATTTAAAACCTAACAAAGTGAAATCTGCCACACAGGACTTCAAATGTAATGCGCATACTCACTCACCAGGCAGATTTGGGTTATAAAAAGAAAGAACCATTGAACATTAATAGACAATTTAATTCTTAAATGTCATAGAATAAAATGAAACCCTAAGTATATGTGTATGTGAGTACATAGACACATACACATATGTACATACATTTACACATATATATGCACATATATACATACATACATGTATAATATATAAAGAAAGGAACTACTAAGAGATGTAGGTACATAATGTTCAATCCATTCAACTCCAGGTAAGAAATACTACTCCCAAGTTTCTGTATATGTATGCATATGTTATTTCAAAGAGCAACAAAATTAATGATGATCTGTTGAAAAAACAGCTGGGGAATATTTCTATATGAGTTTGTTTTCAAAGATACTAAATTCAGTCTGCTTTAATCTACTAAACTAAGTGTCAAGACTTTCTTTGTAAATCACCAGGAGAGAAAAGACATGCTTTGGTGTTACTGGCCAGTCTATGACATAGGTAAAAGAGATCCCCAAAAAGACAAAATGGAACAGGAAAAAAAAGAGAGAGAGAAGAAGAGAGAAAAGAAAAACTATAGAGAGACAAAGAAGAAAATACATGGAGAGAAAATGGTAGAGTGCCCTCCAACAACTTGGCTCATCCCACACATAGCCTACCATGATCTAAACTGATTTCTGAAAGAAAGACAATACAAAAGGGTTACCAAGTCACAGCAGTAAAAGAAAAGGCAACCTTAAAACACAGGTCCATGACAAACAAAAAGTCAAGATTATTCCACCAATAAAAGTAAAAAACAACATATATTAGAATAGGAAAAAGAGACAAAGAGAATTAAAACGTACCCAGATACATATAAGTATCACAACATTTTAGAATTGGAAGAGATCTTAAAAAGCATCTAGTTCAACCTCTTCATTTAATAGAAAAAGTGAGGCCTAGAAAAGTGGTTTGCCCATAATTAAGCATCAAGACTGGGATCAAACTAAAGTATTTAGTCCTTTGCTCTCCATGCTTCTCACCAATTAAATTTTTGTGAGCCAAATTTATTTGAAAAATTATCAGCAATATTAATATTGCTGGGAAGCTGTTATTAAGGTATCAAAATAAGACAAGTACACATTCTTAAGAAGTTACTTTGGGATTCCCCTCGGAGGGTGCATGCTGCTTAGTGAATATGAGTTTTACTGGAATTCTCACTGTGGTTGGTTAAGGCTTCCTTAAAAATTAGAGTTTTTCTAACATAAGTTGTAAACACCTAACATAACATGTTTTCCTAGCATAAGGTGCAAGAACTTCTAACTATGGCCAAATCTTAGCCTTCTGAAGGCAAGGGCATTAGTCAAACTAATCCCAAAATGTAGCTAATATTTCTAGGCAGCACACACACACAGAAAACAAGACACAAACACATTAAATAATTTTAAAAGGTCCTTGGGATTGAAACTGCTTAAATAAAATTATTTCTTAAAAAAAAAACAAAATTCAAATTTTCTTCCACAAAATGCTACAATGAGATACTAAATATTGCTAATTAACTCAATCCAATTGCAAAATTTGCAGCCACTATGACTTAAAAAAAAAATAACCTCAAGACATCTCAAGAAGAACATAGAAAAGAATCCTTCAAGTTGATTGCCCCAACAAACCAGATATGGGTTCAGGGCAAATGTAATAAATTATTTAATCCTTGAAGAAGGTATTCACAAGTATTCTACCTTAATAAAAAAAAAAGTGCACTCTATAGTTGTCATCAAAATGTATAATTGAAAATCTTAATCACACAATGAACTACAGCCCATTTTCTAGTACTTTTAGATGCAATCCTTCAAAAAAAAAAAGATGATGCAAAGATGAAAAATCTTCCTGTACATAGTTGACTAGAGATTACCAAAACAATCCACTTAACAGGTTTTCTTTTTTTTTTTTCAGAAAAGATTCCATTCACTGGCAAAACAAATGGTTTGTTGTTTTGTTTGTTTGTTTATTTTGGTTTTTTTTTTAAGGTTGGGAGAATTCTATAAATCAGAGAAAAAGGTAGCATTTCTTTGTTTCTGAACTGGATGTCTCTAAATACTTAGTTTGAATTTATGTAGATACATTATTAAAAGATTTTGGCTCCTATAATAGAATAAAGCATTTCAAATAAACTACTCTTTAGCCAGGAGAAGGATTCACTGTTACAGCAAAAAGAAAAACTGAAATGCCTACCTGAACTGAATGAAAATACTTGTTACTACATTTTCATTTCTTGTTTTATCAAATATAGCTAATAGATGTCCTGTTCCCAAGAAAACCTAGGAAGTTTTTCAACTTATTTCAATATATTTCAAATATTACAGCAGTGTAAGAACTCATGATAAACCCAGGTCCTTGGGGCACAACGTTATAATCATCCTCAGATTTTAAAAATTTCTGGAAACAAAATAATAATGAAATAAAATGCTAAGGATGAATTTACAATCAGATTTTTATGTTGTCACATTTTAGAAGATGAAAAATTAAAAAGGGTTAAAAACATTCAAAACCAAGGAGATTATGAAGGGCATTCTAAGATGAATCTAAGTTTCTAAGATATCTCTCTTACAAGAATAAAACAGCAAATTAAATGTTATACACACCTGCCTATATCCAACAGGTTGACTCTGCATAACCTGAACCTTAAGCACATTGTATGTGTGTAAAAACATATAAATATTTAGAAAAATTATAGAAGAAAGTTTGAGAGACTCAAGAAAATGTCTAACAGAAAATCAAATGTAGAATAAAACTTTTCTTCTCTATTACTCATTTAAAAAAAAAATAGACTCATAGAATATTCACTAGCCCAGAAAGATGAATCTGAAAATCTAACAAGTTTTTATAAAGAAATATAATCATAAATATTTCAATAATGAGAGATTTTATGCCAAAGATAAAAATCAACAGCAGGGGCAACACAACAAAATTCTCATGGCACATCTACTTGATAAAAGAAGTCCTTTAGAAATCTAATATTTTAAGTTATAAAACTGCTCAAATGTTACTAACAGATTAGATTTTTAGAATTTCTTTTTAAACTATGCAGTATTTATTTTCTTTTTTCCTAGGAGCTTCATTGTAAACGAAACATTCTACAGCAGCAGAATTATGGCTATTTACCTGCTGGCCTAGTGAAAATGATCTTACAGGAAAACCGTTGTTCAATTTCTCTTCTCTTGCTCCCAAGCTAAGTGGAGAAAGCTGCAAGAGCTATACAGCAAGCCTCCTTATTCCAGAAGTAGTGACTTATGTCTGCTCAAGAACAACCTTGTTCACCAATTAGTGTGACTCAGGTGGGTTTGGAATGGAGTAATGTCCACAATTCCTTGGGCAGTTAGAGGCAGTCATGCTCCTCCTCCTCCAAGGCAGGAGAGCTGAAAAGGGGGTTCAATAGAAGGTTCCTCAAGAAGAACAAGAGGAATACATCAACCAGAGCATATGAGGATAGAAGAGGAGTACTGGGGAAAATAAAAATCACAACATTAAAGCACTCTGCAAGCAAGAGCAAAAGATTTAATGTTATCGAGGCCTTCATTCTTTTTAGCCATGCCATTGTTCATCTTCCCTCCCAAATCATGCACAAAAAGAGCTGTCAGCCTGCCTTAAGCACGTTCCTTCTTCCATTTAAACAGACATGATTCTTTTGGTTAATCTCTGGCAATGATCGCCATTTCACAGCACGTTCAGCCCACCCGGAACTGATCAATACCACTACAGACATAAGACTAGACTTTATCCATTTATTAACCACAAGGAAATGTACCATTCAGCAAAATCCTATAGAATTCAAAGGTTGTGTGTGTGAGTGTGTGTGTGTGTGTTGAGAGAAAAAGAGAGAGAAAGGGAGGGAGGGAGGAAGGGAGAGAGGGGGGGAGAGAGAGGGAGAGAGAGAGAGAGAGAGAGAGAGAGAGAGAGAGAGAGAGAGAGAGAAATACACAAAGAAATGACTACCACCCCCTATGGCAAGTAAGATTAAGATACGGCCACAATAATCCAACTGTCAAATGACAGATATGCAATAGTCTTTTCACTTTACAACCTACGCAATTAAGTGCTGGATGTTATGGTAAACAAATCTAGAATATTTTAAAGTATATTTAATCGATTCAATATATAGTGCATATGAATGCACACCTTTAGACTGTAGTACAACGTTAATAGATTTTCGAAAATAAAAGACTAAACATCTTTTCCAACCACTGGTTGCAACCATAAAGCATTCTCTCAAAATCAAAATTTCAAATAGAAAATAGCTAGCTAGATCATCCTTCCAAGCACTGATATCAGTCCTAAAACATTCTCACTAAAGAATTCAAATTTTTGACTACTGGATATTATTTTATATAACCAATTTTCCTACTAAGAAAACAATACCTATAAGCAAGAGTTTTAAAACAAGAAGCATTCGGTAGGTGAATAAAATCTATACTTACAAATGGTATTCGAAAACCCAGCAGATTACCATAACACACAGCTCAAATACATCCTCTGCATACAGTACTAGTTAATTACTCTCAGAACAGCCAACTATTTTTAATACTGCTGGACACTGAAGTTTAAGAAGATGTGAGACCCAGCTGAAATGATGGATTATTGATTACATATTAATGTTTCTTATGCTACTAAAATTAAGTAGCAGTTGACTAAATTGCTACTATAATGTTCATGAAAGATGCATTTCAAACGAAGCTACATATTTTGGAATATGCCTTACCAGGTTTCAAATATTTACATAAAATGTCACCTGTGGTATTTGCGGCTTAATTGAAACCCTACAGAAGCTGTCATCCAATGTTATGGCCACAGACCATTTACTTTCTCACTCACTTCGACAACAGAGCATTCACTCATGTCAGCAAACCAAGCTAACTCAAAACGATTTAAAAAAAAATTCATGGAGGCTTCCAGATCATAATCAAACCGGAGTGGGGGGTGGGGGGACTGGTGAAAAGGTTTGGGGAGGGGGGGAGAACCTCACCAGTCTCCACCGAAGCAAAACGACCCGACAACAACAAGCCACCACCACCACACTCGTCCAACTCCAACCTACCTGAAGAACAAGAGATAAGAAAGACAGCAAACGCCAACTTTGCAGCGGCTCCCATTTTCCCGAGGCACCGGGGAATCCGTAGCAAGTTCTGGCGAGATATCCAGTGCCCTGGGTCTTCCTTGGAGCCAAACCCCCCGGTGTCCAATCAACCGTCATAGGGCATAGTCGGAGCTCCCTCGATCGAAACGCTCCACGGGGTGGGCAACACCAGCAACAACAATCACAACAAAAGGCAACACCAGAAACAAAAAAAAAAAAAAGAAAAGAAAAAAGGAAAAAAGCCAGCACCACACACACGCGCGCACCGAAAAAAATTTTTTTAATACTTGAAAAATAAAAATTAAAAAAAGGCACCACCGACAAAAGCAGATTTAAATCACTGTCAAAATCACTGTCAACTCTCCCCTCTCATAGCTCGCTGAACAAAACGCCAGCGGAGGGGAGGAGGCGGAGAAGCAGGAGGAGGAGGAGGAGGAGGAGGAGGAGGAGAAGGAGGAGGAGGAGGCGGAGGAGGAGGAGGAGGAGGAGGAGGAGGAG